>NC_081185.1:9727183-9984295 GCF_029867415.1 Vicia villosa
TCTTTTCCTCTTTATACGTAATTTTTTTATAATTGATCTTACATACATAATTTAAATCATAAACGGACTCTTTAATTATATTTTTGTCATATGATATATGATTTTTATGTAGAGGGTGCTTGTGGCTATAATAATCTCTTCGAACAAGGGTATGGACTTGCAACCACGGCATTAAGTTCGGCTCTATTTAATAATGGATTAACATGCGGTGCATGTTTTCAAATAAAATGTGTCAACGATCCTCAATGGTGCATAAAGGGTGCAACACCAATCACAGTGACAGCAACAAATTATTGTCCTCCAGATTATACCAAAACTACAGATATTTGGTGCAACCCACCACAAGAACATTTTGATTTGAGTTATAAAATGTTCACATCTATCGCCTATTATAAAGCTGGTGTCATTCCAGTTAAATATCGACGTGTTCCATGTATCAAAAGGGGAGGTGTTAGGTTTGAACTAAAAGGAAACCCTTATTTTTTAATGGTTTTGATTTACAATGTTGCCAATGCAGGTGATGTTACTAATGTAAGTATTTGTGGATCTAAGACTGACTGGATGACCATGTCACACAACTGGGGACAAAATTGGAATGTCAATATGAATTTGGTTGGACAAAGCTTGTCATTTTGGGTAACTACAAGTAGTGGAGTAAGTTTAGAATTCCGCCATGTTGCTCCTTCTAATTGGCAATTTGGACAAACTTATAAGAGCAGGCAAAATTTTTAAAGATATATACTTTTGCTCAAAAACATACATCTAGTCACAAAATTATTAGTGGCGTTTTTGTTGTGAAATTTACATCTAGTCACAAAATTACTTGTCGCATATAATGTAATTTTGATTATATTTTTTTTATTCAATAAATTTCTCAATTTTAAAATTTATTTTAAGGACTATTCATATAATTAAAATTGTTAAATTTTAGTGTTTATGTCAACTCTTTTTAATTAGTTGGAATTATATCATAAATTCTATTTGCAAGAGAGTACAAGTTACTTCATAATAAAATTTTATTTACACATATATTCTCTATATTATAAACATTGAAAATATATATATATATATATATATATATATATATATATATATATATATATATATATATATATATATATATATATATATATATAATTCCTATGTTAATTAAGAAAATAGTAATTATGTTGTTATAATTAAAAATTCCTGGAATTAAGGAGATTTTATTAATTATATCAATCTTGACATAAATAAGAAAAATATTACAAACTTCAAAAATAAATCTCTTAAAATATTGTGAGATTTCACACACTATACCGCTTAAGCTGATGAATAAGTGTTATCCATTACTAACTTGGACAAAATTATTTCAAAATTGTGGTTGTTGAGTCCCTTGTAATTCATATAACGTCAAAATGAATATTTGATGTAATTCGTTGACGTAGTAAATCATTATAGATTAATCTAAAATTTTAAAGGTATGATCTATATGATAGTATGTTTCTATCCAACGGTTAATTGTAAAAAATATTTATTCGAATGTAACTCTTCGGATTTAATTTGATATCTTTCTCTTTCTCTCTCAATATATATATATATATATATATATATATATATATATATATATATATATATATATATATATATATATATATATATATATATATATATATATATATAATTCCTATGTTAATTAAGAAAATAGTAATTATGTTGTTATAATTGAAAATTCCTGGAATTAAGGAGATTTTATTAATTATATCAATCTTGACATAAATAAGAAAAATATTACAAATTTCAAAAATAAATCTGTTAAAATATTGAGATTTTAGACACTATACCGCTTAAGCTGATGAATAAGTGTTATCCATTACTAACTTGGACAAAATTATTTCAAAATTGTGGTTGTTGAGTCCCTTGTAATTCATATAATGTCAAAATGAATATTTGATGTAATTCGTCGACGTAGTAAATCATTATAGATTAATCTAAAATTTTATAGGTATAATCTATATGATAGTATGTTTTAAAGTTCATCGCAGATCATAAATACCAAACAATGCAACATCATCAACTAACATTATAAGAAAATCATGATTTAGATGCAACTTTTTAGCGCCGGCCCCGACTCCGATGCTACTAACGTTGCTGTAACATCTCACATAATATACGCTAGTTAAGAAAAAACAATTGTTTGGTTTTTTAGGATTTTAACCGTAGCGTCGACTATAGCCGATGCTAATGCGAAAGTTAAATAAATTTATTTCCCTCCACCAATTTTGTTTGCCTTCTTTTTATTTATTGCTTTAAATAATTATTTATTTTCATATTAGCGACGGTTGTGGCCGACGCTAATGTTGGTGGAAATAATTTCATTTCCTCCGTCCAGTTTCGTTTGTCTCCTTTTCATTTATTGCTTTAAATAATTAGTTATTTCTCTTATTAGCGATGACTCTGGACGACGCTAATGTTGGAGCAAAAATTTTATTTTCCCCCACCAGTTTTATTTGCCTCCTTTTCATTTCCCCCCAAAATTTACTAGAAGCAAGTTCTTAAGAATGATGTGTTTGAATTATTTGGGACTTAGCTGCAGCAAAGCTTTAGATTAGCTACGTGATCCCCTTGAAAAATCTGAGTTTTTCAAATTTTTGTTTTTTGAATTTTCGAGAAAAACTTAATTTTTACATTCGTTTTGAAATTACTTGCTTTTTACAACATTTTGGGACATACCAAATAAAATTGTCGCATGGACAGAAATATACCGACACATAATCACAATTCTCATTTATCCCAAATTTTATAGATTACTCAATGAATGTCAGTTTCAACACAAATCATAAATACCAAACAATCCAACATTATCAATTAAATTCTCATAAGGGTCCAAAACTTACTAGAAGCAAGGTTATATATATATATATATATATATATATATATATATATATATATATATATATATATATATATATATATATATATATATATATATATATATATATATATATATATATATATATATATATATATATATATATATATATATATATATATATATATATATATATATATATATATATTGTCATAAATCCATATGGTCACAAAACAGACAAACTTTAAAAAATTACAAAATGATAAAAATGGGGGGTTAATGAATTTTTTTTGTCCCTCTAAAAATTCCAGATTTCGTTTTTAGCCCCTCTAAATATTTTCTTCAAATAATGACTTCTAAAATTTTTCATCCACACTTTTGATCCCTCATGCTAACGTCCGTTAACAGAGCTGATGTGGCACTGCCTCGAGGCAATGCCAACATGACAAAGATGCTGACATGGATGTCACGTGACATTTTATCCCCATTTTATATTTTTGTTTAAATTTTATTTATAGCGACATATATTCTGTTACAAAATCCATCGCTAACATGAACATATAAATATCCAGAATCTGCAGCTAATCCCTAACTAATTCTTAGCTAATCCAAAGACATCATTCTTATGACCTAGAATTCGTTTTTTCCATGATTGTTTGTCAAAAAGTTTATCACATTATAAGGATATCTCTCACAAAAATATAATTTTTTTCGAGTTTTGATGAATTAAATATAAATTATTTTAGAAGTTAATTTTCTATAAAACGATAACAAGGAACACGTTATTATATGATTATATATATATATATATATATATATATATATATATATATATATATATATATATATATATATATATATATATATATATATATATATATATATATATATATATATATATGTGTGTGTGTGTGTGTGTGTGTTTCGTTCGGAAAATAAAAATAAATTGAGACTTATTCTAAATGTCATAAAACTTTGTAGATAAGTTTTATGTGTTATTATCTAATTCCTTGTACAATATTAGCTCAAAACTCAATCATATTCCCATATTGCGTTGTTTTCGTTTTGTGGAATATCGGCGCTTAAAAAATTCATATTTAATTCGCCTCATGTAAAAAAAAATTATGGGAGAAATTAATACTTATAATTTGATACACCAGTGAAAAAAATTAAAGCATGTCAGCCGTTTCACAATCAATAAGGTTAAATTTCTCATTCGTCACTTGAAAAAAACACATTTATCTGTGTTTCAATAAAAAAATAAAATAAAATAGAGGCTTATTCGAAATTCTATGAAAACTTGTTGATATTTTTTATGTGTTATGATATAACTCTTAGAAAAGTGATATACTAAAAATAAATCATATGGTAACGTTTTCCTTATTTTCTTCTTAAAGAAAGTCGACTCGTAAAAAGAATTCATATTTAATTCATCTCAAGCAAAAAAAAAATGAATTTTTTGTGAGAGATATCCTTATAATGTGATAAAACTTATTGCAAAAAATCATTAAAAAAACAAAGTCTAGATCATAAGAATGATGTGTTGGAATTAGCGACAAATTAGCTGTAGCTTAGCTACGTGACCCCTTGAAAAATGTGAGTTTTTCAAAAAAAAAATTGGAACTTTCGAGAAAAACATAATTTTGGCAATTGTTTTGAAATTACTGTCTAAATACATTAATTCTTAAATGAACCTAAAAAGTAAACTCTTTTCTATATTTAAGACCAGAGGAAGTATTATATTTAATTTAATTGATTGTCAATTCTCATTTATTTAACAAAATTATATTTATTAAAAAATTATATATGTGTTAATGTATTAAATAATTCAAATACAATTAACACATAATTAAACTAAATCTTATTTAATTTAATAATTCATTCCACTATCAATATTTTATGCATTTGACCCTTTAGGTTATCGTAAAGTTGACGACAATATTAATCTCTCTTACAGGTTCGTAATGTTTACTGCGACCAGAATACCAATGTAGTTCAAGTGTAAGGGTTTTTCTTGATCCGGAGAACATGTTTATCTTATTGATGGTAAATGATTTTAGTCATTTCATTGCAGTTTACTATCTTTTATGGGATTGATTGGAACATTGACCCCAAGAATATGAGCTATAAAATGTCTTACAACTCTGTACGTATATATGAAGTATCTGCATCATTATAGTTCTTAGTATCATCATTCTTAGTGCATTGGATTATAGTGTTTTAATAATGTAAATTGGTAACGCAGTTCTTTACGAGGGAATCGCATCACCTGTGAGATACCAAAAGAATTTGGAAATCTTACCAACTTAGTGAGATTGGATCTGGAAAACAACAAGTTAACCGGTGAAATACAATCTTCCCTTGGTAATCTTAAAAGGCTTCAATTCTTGTAAGTACATGATGAGTCCTTGCAAGTTCATCTTACTATGCTTGTGAAATGTTTAAAAATGTCTAATTTTGATTTTGCAACTGGGACACTGGGTCAGAACATTCTCAAAGGGACTATTCCAAAATCACTTAGCAGTGTCCCAAACTTGATCAATATGTAAGTGGACTACTCTTCGCCGCCATCTGATCAATCTTGGTATATTTCACGGTTAGTTTACCATTAGATGGATTGTTCAAACTTTTCCTTTGTAGTCTATTAGATTCAAATGATCTTAGAGGACGGAATCCAGAGCAGTTATTTAACTGGGTGGCAAGCTTTTAGATATTGTTTTCACTGAATAGAAAGCTTTTAGATATTGTTTTCATTGAATAGAAATTGTATGAGGAAGCAAGTCAAGTGGCGAATGATGTAGTAGGGAGTATACGAACAATTTCTTCTTTCTATTCTGAAGAGAAAGCGATGGAATTATATAAGCAAAAACGCGAGGGACCAATTAAGACCGGCATAAGGCAAGGGATGGTAAGCGAATATGGTTTCGGGGTATCATTCTTCGTGTTGTATGCAGTGTATGAACACTTTCTACAAATTCTGATATATATATATATATATATATATATATATATATATATATATATATATATATATAACAGAAGAGAAACATGAACAAAACAAAGTTCTAATTGTTGTTCCTATTTTTCTTTTTCAGGATAACAAGACATTCAAAACTTCATCTACAAACGATGATGAAGTACAGTCAGATTCTATTACATCTGATGTTGGGACTGTGAGGAGAATAGATGCAGGAGTTCTTTCTTTTAAGTCGTTATTAATATTATTGTCTGTCATCGTGATTTCAGTTGCGACCTTTCTGTATTTCCAAGGACTTGAATTGAATGGTATTTAAGTCTTACTGATGTCATATCTGACACTAAAAATGGACTACAGATACTTTAAGAATAAGGTCTTTATATTTAATGAAGTGTCGCGATTAAGTCACAATTAATTTGTCATTGAACACAATAATTATTCTAAGGACTTTATTATCTCATATATAAATTACATAATCTGCACAATGCCATATATATATATATATATATATATATATATATATATATATATATATATATATATATATATATGGTCATGATACAAAAGAAAATACAACTAATATTGAATTGACTATTAGGGTACTCTAACAGTTTTATCGGTTGCCTTTGTTTGCCATATTCAACTAGACCTCTTTATCCCTTCTTTTTCCTCTGATCTGATTGAGAATTATAGTTTTCCCCTAATTTGTGTTGGTTGGGTCCTTTAAAAGGTAATGGAATTTTGTTAAAAGCGTTTGTAAGATAGAATTCCTTCAATGATGAATTTATTCAAACGAGGGTGCTTGATGATTCTAATGATATCTTTTGTTCTTCTGTGAGGGTTTGGTTGAGTCAGTTTCTCATCTCCTTGTAACTTGTAAGCTAGATTTTCCAATTTAGTCTAAGATCTTTTAGTGGTTAGGTTGACAAGTTGTTATTCTTACATATTATAGACTTATGTTTAATTATATCTTCTCCTTAGCTAGATAGTAGGGCTAAGTCCATGGGTGGTTAAGAAATGATTTGACATGTTGATGTTTGGTCTATTTGGAGTGTTGTAATGATGATATCTAATGGTGTCCCAGCAAATACAAAAGAAGTGAATGAAAAGACTATATTCTTGGCCAAGAAATAGTTTTTCAGTATACTAGATCGTGGACTCGTGCACTTTCTCTAATTGACTTCAAAGCCCTATCCAATGCCTAAACTAATAGCAGTAAGGGTGTTTGTCTAGATTTTGAAGTTGGTAATGGTATATGGCTTTCTCTTGATGTCCTCTAATCATGTGATGGTGGTCATGACTGTCTTAGATCTAACCTGGACACCATGGGCGAGGTTTCTAGCTGCTCAAAGATTTTTTTGTCAGATCCTTATGGGTTTCTAGATGTTCTAAGGCTTTATGCTTTTAAGTTTTTCTTGCTATATCTTTTATTTTCCTTGAGGTGGTCCATTCAACACTCCTTGTGCTATCAATTATCATCTTTATGTATTTTGGTAGTTTTCACCTCTTTATTAATATATATTTTGACACTAAAAAAATGTATTGGCTCATATACTAGTAAATTTATGTTCATTTGATAAATTAAAATATCAAAAAATATTTTATTCATATAAAATAAGATCAATGGACATCAAAAGTCAAAGAATAAATATCAAACAATATTAAATTATGATAATAAACTTGTACCCCTAAACCATCTTCTTAAATGCATTCATTGATCAAAATACTACATGTTAAGCCTATTATAATTTTGTAACTAGATATATTTTTCAACTAATTTTCTATTTTTTAAAATTTTGCTTGCTCTCATAAGTCTGTCCAAATTGCCAATTGGAAGGAGCAACAGAATTAAAATGCAAAGATTTTCCATCACTTGTAGTAACTAGAAATGACAAGCTTTGCCCTACCAAATTCTGATTGATATGCCAAGTTTGTCCTGAATTATGTGACATAGTAAGCAAAGCAGTCTTAGATCCTCTAATACTCACATGAGAAACATCACCAGCATTAGCAACATTGTACACCAAAACAAGCAAAAAGTAAGGGTTTCCTTTAAGTTCAAACCTAACACCCCCGTTTTTGACACATGGAACGCGTCGATATTTAACAGGAATGACACCAGCTTTATAATAGGCAATAGATGTGAACATTTTATAACTCAAATCAAAGTGTTTTTGTGGAGGGTTACACCAAATGTCGGTGGTTTTAGAATAATTAGGAGGACAAAAATTTGTTGCGGTCACTGTAATTGGAGTTGCACCTTTTATGCACCATTGAGGATCGTTTACACACATTATTTGAAAACATGCACCACAAGTAAGTCCATTGTTGAATAGAGCAGTGCTTAGTGCTGTAGTTGCAAGACCATATCCTTGCTTGAAGAGATCACCATAACCACAAGCTCCTTCTGCAAAAAAAATACCATAATGTTATATTAGTTGTTTGATTTTTTTCTAACAAGTGGAACCAATTGATGTTAGAACTGATCCTGAAGTAAATTAGTCGATCTAGTGAACCGAATACTTATGATGAAAAAAATAATTAATTTTATAACTTACGCATGGTTTCAGCACCAGCTGCATCACCATAAAAAGTTGCACGAGCATCATACCATTTTGGGTGAATGCCACCTGCCATAGTTTGTATGAAGAGCATCATAAAAAAGAACAAAAGAGCTAAAGATTGAGCCATACCATGAATAAGGTAAAGAACAAAGAAAAGGAGGTGGAATTGTAGTTGTAGGTTTGTGTGATTGATGCAAATGAATGGTAGTAGTATTTAAAGACGTGGTAATTAATGTGCCATTAAAGAGAGAAAAATATATTTTAAAAGAATTTAAGTAAATTCTCAAAACAAGTAAACAAATTCATTTAACATACCCTTAACTATCTATATATTTTATTATTCTATGTATATATTTAGATTAAGATGGCAAGTAAATTAATTACAAATAAAATATTATTCAAATAAAAATTATAAAAATCAATGGTTTTAAAAAAGTAATAAAAAAAATGTACGTATATGAAAACAATTAATGATCTTTTATTGTGTTTTGTATAGCAAAATTATTGGAAAATTTATTAATAATACACTTAATGTATCTATCTATCAATGTACTTATTATACATAAAATGAAACTTGAACTTTTAAGAATTTAGTATTCAGCTTATGAGGCCTCTCTATATAATAACTTCATCTGATATTCTGGAGTTAGAATTTTGTATCCGTAACGTTTTCACTTTCTTAAAAACTTTTATGTTCACTTATTTTATCCCCTTAAATAAATATATTTATTTAATTAAAAAACCTAATAAATTATATTGAATAAATGTATTAATGGTCTTTTATTTGTGTTTTATTAATATATTATTATCTAAAATTTCATTTTTTAAAATTAATATAGATGTCAAAATATTAAATAATATTATTAGTTTTTATTGATTACTATTAGGGGTGTTAATATGCATTTGTTAATGGGGTTGCTTTGAGAATTATCTGTTCAAAGCACTGAAGTTGGGGATTTTTTTCCAGCGGAAACGGGGATGGATGGAAAAGTTCCATCGATGACACTTTAGGCGGTGATTGAGAAAGTACCCTCCGTCCCATGGATTTTCCGACTCCAATTATATTGTTTAACTTTTATATTTTATATATTATATACTCCCTCCGTTTCTTTTTAAAGTGTCGTTTTAGAAGAATTTTTTTGTTTCTATTTAAGTGTCGTTTTATAGTTTAATATTATAACTTGTCAATTATATCCTTATTTTCCCAATAACTCCACTTTACATTTCCCATAAAATTAATTATTTTCTTATTTAGTTATTGAAAAAATTATTGAAAAAATAGAGAGAATATGATTGAATTTATTTGAAAAGACAAAATAAATAAGAGTATAATAGGAAAAATAACTCTAACAAACGACTATCTTGGTTGAAGAGCTTTATGCTAAAACGACACTTAAAAAGAAACGGAGGGAGTAACATATAATTATATAATTTTACATAAAAAATATTAATGTATTAGCAAAAGAAAAGTCATTAGTGGATCATTTAATTTTTTATGTTTCACTACCCTAAATACCCAACACTAGAAAAGTGCACCCAATACATAGAATATACACATCGTTTCCTCATTTTCTTTTCTCAATTATCTTTGTTTCCTTCATTCATCATATTCTCTGTTCTCATCATCGTCATCACAACAACTACTCTTCTTTGTTAATTATGTTTGTGGTAATTACTTTTCAAATTCACTTTACTTTCATTAGTAATATAGTATGTTTTTCATTCAATTAAAAAATTAATAGTTATGGATTTGCCACATTCACACATAATCAACCACTTGCGATGGACGACATTGATATTATGGTAGTAAATTAGTGGAAGTATGGTAACAACAAGCTTTGTTAATATTTATTATCTTTTTACAAAAACAATATTAGCAACACCAGTGCTTTTGCGTTTTCTTTCTTATTGATGCAAGATGTATCTTTATTTTTTAAAAGAATGAAAAATATTTGTGTTTTATTTTAAAAAGGAAAAAAATAACGAAATAACAGTGTCATAGTTTTGATTGAAAAATATAGAATTTTTTTTAAGATTCGATCATCGTAGATCTCCGTGGGGTTTGTATTGAAGTAATTGCTGAAGCACATATTTGAGTGCAACAGATTGAGCAAGAAGAGAGAAAAGATAGTATTGAATAATGTGGAGAAGAACTCAACCACACAAATAGTGAGTGGAGAGTTTATATGCAACAGTTTAAAGGGGGGAAGCAATCCTATTGGCTAAGACTAAACTAATTAGTTAAATCTAATTAACCAATTAGTTAATACAATCATCTTAATAACCCCTCTCAAGCTAAGCATGGTAAATATTGATCATGCCAAGTTTGGAAACAAACTTGTTAAAAGTAGCAATAGGTAAAGCTTTTGTAAGAAAATCTGAGAGCAGGTCGTGTGTGGAAATGGGAAGCAACCGCAGCAAGTCTTGTTGAAGCATTTCACGGGCCAAATGATAGTCAATCTACAAGTGTTTGGTGCGCTCGTGAAAGACTGGATTGGAGGCGATATGCAAGGCGCTCTAGCTGTCATAGTACAGAACCGACAACTTAGAACATGAGATTTGAAGCTCCTTCAAAAAGAAAGTTAACTAGAGAAGCTCACAAGTGGCAAAAGAAATGGCTCGATATTCAGCTTCGAAAGAGCATCGGGAAATAGTTTGTTGCTTCTTAGCTCGCCATGAAATAAGAGAGGTACCTAGAAAGAAACAATATCCAGAAATGGATTTCCTTGAGTCAAGGCAACCATCCCAATCTGCATCTGAAAAGCCAAGGACCTGTAATTCAGATTTTCTCGAAAACAAGAGTCCTCTTCCAAGAATTCCTTTCAAGTAACGCAAAACGCGGAAAGCAGCGTGATAGTGAACCATGGTTGGATTGTGAAGGAATTGACTGTGTTGCTAAGTTGCATAAGTGATTTTGGGTCTTGTTGTGTTTAGATAAAGGAGACAACCAATCAACTTGTCATAGGAACCAATATCGTCAAAGGGATTACCACTGTCAGCATGCAGCTTAATTGAGGAATCAAGAGGTATGGCTGCAGGTTTGGAACCAAGTAGATCCGATTCTTGTAAAAGGTCAAGGTAATACTTCCTTTGAGACAGAGAAATTCCCTCCTTTGAATGAGCAACTTCCAAACCAAGGAAGTACTTCAACAGTCCTAAATCTTTGATACTAAAATTACTATCCAAACAGGCCTTGATTTTAGCAAACTCCTCTAATGAATTACCAGCCAGAATTATGTTGTCAATATACATTAAGATGGCAGTAAAATCGTTGGAATTTTGGAGAGTGAATAAGGAATAATTTGAAGTGGACTGTTTGTATCCTTGTTGGATGAGAAGAGCAGTCAATTTTTCATACCATTTACGACTGGTTTGCTTCAAGCCATACAAGTTTTTCATCAATTTACAAACTTGATTGGGCCTGTCACAAGGAACTCCTTATGGTATGGTCATGTACACGTCTTATTGCAAATCACCATGCAAGAATGTATTGTTTACATTAAGTTGATGTAGGTACCAACCATGAATGGCAACTGCAACAAGAAAAGTTCTCACTTAGTCAGCTTTGCTACAGGAGAAAGGGTGTCAAAAAAATCTATACCCTCGATCTGATTATAACTTTTGGCCACCAGTTTGGCTTTGTATCTTTCTATAGTTCCATCAGCCTTGTGTTTAACCTTAAACACCCATCTACTTCCAATAGGATTGACATGAGGTGGTAAGTCAACTATGTTCCAAGTCCGATTCTTGTCTAATGCCTCTAATTCAGATCCCATGGCCTTAATCCAGTGTTCAGATAAGCATGCTTCTTTATAATTCTTTGGCTCAATATTATGCATAATAGAAGTAGTGAAGACACGATGGGACTCATACAGGTTAGTCATGGAATCAAAAGTAGAAATAGGATAAGGAAATATTGGTGGTTGATACATTATTAGAGTGAGTCTGTAAATGCTTATCTCTTAAATACATACCTCCATTCAGCTGAACCAATCATCTTCAGAGATGTTTTGTCTTGAATAAGGCAGTGTGAACCAAAAAATTTCACATTACAATTAGAGAATTCACACAACTTTGAAACAAAAATTAAATTTAAGGAAAATTTAGGTATGAACAAGACATTTGACACAAATAATTCAGAAGAAAACTTGACAGTGCCAGAGGATTTAGCAAGTAAAGATTGGCCATTAGGTAATCTAACAATGATGGGGGAAATAGCATTATAATGGTGAAACCAATGAAGTGAACCACAAATGTGATCACTGGCTCCTGAATCGAAGATCCAAGAGTTATAATTAGGAAGAGATGAAGGAAAATAAACATTACCTGCTGATGAATGACCAGCAGTCACTTGATTGGAAGCAACATTTCCTGTAACTTGATTAAGGCCAGACTTCTGGATTAGTTTCATTAGAGCACTGAATTGATCTTGAGTCATAGCTGTATTACTACTCTTCGTGTCATGAGGAGTTAGAGCAGATCCAGAATCACTTCCTTCTGAAGCAGCATTATGTGCAGAATTGGAAAACTGTTTCTGCATATGAGGAGGAATTCCATGTTTCTTGAAATAGTTATCAACAATATGATTAGTCTTGCCACAAAAGGTGCATACACGAGTACCAGCCTTGGAAGGATTTAATTTGGAATAGAATCTCTTACTATCAGCAACATTAATCAATGCTTGAGACTCATCATTAGGGATTGGTAACTGATTTTTCCTTTCATGTTGGATAACCATGGAAAAGATCTTGTTAATTGGAGGCAGAGGATCCATTAACAAGATTTGGTTTTTGACAATAGAAAATTGTTCATTCAATCCAGTTAAAAACCTAATAATGTGTAGCACTTTTTGAATGGAACGAGCACTGGGCATAGCTTCACAAGCACATTAAATACGACAAGTAAACATAGGCATAGGCAAATATAAATTGAGTTCTTCCCAAAGAATCTTAAGGTTATAGAAGAACTCGTTTACCGATTTGTCTTCTTGCTTGAGATTGAAAATTTCTTGTTGCAATTCAGAGATACGAGTGAGATCATCTTGTGAGAATCGTTCTTTAAGATCGTTCCACACATCGACTGCATTCTCCATGAATACGATCGACTGTGCAATTGATTCATAAACAGAATTCATAATCCAAGAATGTACCAGCATATTGCATCAATTCCAAGCTCGAAATGAAGGATCGAAAGGATTAATAAGGGGAGGAAGGCTTCCATCGATGAAATTGAGCTTCAGCTTTCCACCGAGAGGTCTTTTCATAGAACGCGCCCAATAATGGTAGTTAGAACCTGTGAGTTTCGGAGAAACCATGTCTGAGCTAGGACAGTCGCTAGGATGAACGAAAAATGGAGAATTCTGATCAAAAAGAGGATCCGGAGGTTGAATCCGTGGCGGCGCCATGTTGAAGAACGGAAGGTGATAGGATTCAAAGATAGGGTTGCGGAAGATGGATCGAAATGGCGAATAATACCATATTGAAGTAATTGTTGAAGCACATATTTGAATGTAACATGATGAAAAAGAAGAGAGAAAAGATAGTATTGAATAATGTGGAGAAGAACCCAACCACACAAATAATGAGTGAAGAGTTTATATACAACAACTCAAAGGGGGGAAACAATCCTATTGGCTAAGACTAAACTAATTAGTTAAATCTAATTAACCAATTATTTAATACAACCATCTTAACAGACTGTGGGGATGGGAATGGGGAAAAATATTCCCTCATAGTGAGGATTAGGGACGGGGATGAGAAATCATTTTCGAGACGGAGCAGGGAGCGAAGAAACATCCTCCTAACATTCTCTGCTCCATTCCATTGACATCCCTAATTACTATCGTGTTTTTTTCTATCGTTAAAAACAATGATAAATATATTTGTTCAAAACAATTAACGTTATTAACTTTGATAATTTATAAATATTATTGAGAATTTATAAGTTAATATTAAGTTATATGTTTGCATCTCTTTTTTAAGTTGAATTGTGTTTGTTATCAATATAAACAATTAAAAAAAAATTTGACTACAAATTAACTCAATATTTATCATACGTGCATTTTTTAAATGGGAATGGTTAATTTTGTCTAATTAAATGAAAGAAATTTTACTCACATTCTTTTACATTCAAGATTTCTTACATTTTCAAAAAGAAAAATCCATATAAAGATAGATTATTTTCTTGGGATTAATGCTTTTTTTAAAATTAAAAGATAAATTAGAAAGCTTCAACTATAGTTTTTACTAGTTTGTTGACGGCCACGAGTTAGATTTTATGTCTCATCATCCTTCTAGTTTTTTTTTTTTTTTATTTCAATAAAATATTTTATTAAAAAAGTAACATTGAATGTCAATTTTATAATTAAGTGGAAATTCAGAGCACTTCATAAATTAAATATATATATATATATATATATATATATATATATATATATATATATATATATATATATATATATATATATATATATATATATATATATATATATATATATATCACAATATTAAAGTTTTTTTTATTAACATTCTAGTTATTTTTTATTGTGTATTTTATATATAGTAGAAAGCATGAACTCTATTTGATTTAGTATTCTGTCTACTGTACAACTCTACTTAGCGACTCTATCTCATATATTTTAGTCTTAATTTTGCCTCTGTTTTGCATCTTTATCTAACATTTCACTTTTTCTATATATCTTTTGATTTCTACTTATTTTATCTCTCTAAATAACTACCACTACAAGAAAAACTCCAAATAATCAGGAAACTTACCAAGGGGTAAAGTCCCACACTAAAAATATAATGTTGTTTGGGGTAAAGACCATCGCAAGGCACAATTTTTTTTAAAAAAAAAGCAAAATTCATATAGAGAGGGGTAACCCCTCGCAAATGGAGAGTAGTGAAAATTTTGAATTTTGAAAATAAACATTGCGAGGAGTACCCCCCAAGCAAAAAAAAAAAAAAAACTAGTGCCAAAATATGATGTTTCTGGCTGAAAGAAGAAAAATGGGAGAGTGATGGTACTGGAGGGTATGCCAAAACTATTAAGAGGCGTGGCAGGTCTTTCAAAATGACACTTGCTGATGGGGAAGGATCATCAACTCCACCAATATTAACTGTTGAAATGCTTGAAATTACAAGAAATTTAGCGAATACCGAGGCAGCACGTGAAGTGGCCGCAAGAAATGCAGAAATATAAGAAATAAAGAGAAAACAAATAGAGATGCAAGAAGAAATGATGAGAAGAGAAACAAAGTTGCGGGAAGAAATGAGGAGGCAGACACTTGAGTATCAAGAAGCTGTGCGGATTGCAAATGAGCGCGCACAAAGAATTATTCAATTTTTTGCTTCACAAAATTCAGATGGTAGATATGGAGAAGTCAGTGGACATGGAGGAGTTGTTGAAGAGGAAGCGGTAGATGAAGAGGAAGAGAATGTTTGAGCTTGTATGAAGTTTTTTTAAAATATCTTGAATATTTATGGATTTTAAGTTGTATGAACTTTAATTAGTATTTGTAGTTTAATATGTATGGAGTTTAATATCATGTATGGATATTTATTTTAACTATTTAGAATATAATTTTAAGTTTTTAATTAGTATTTGTATTTTTATAAATTATTAATTATTAACTCATATTATTTTAAAATTATAATATTATTTATATTAATTATCAAATATATATACTAACAAATTGTCAGGGGGTTTACCCCAAGCAAATGAAAAACGTATATCGTTTGTGAGGGGGAAAGTCCCAAGCAAACTGACTGACACAACTCTGTTTCTCTGCGTCAACTGCACCATTACACCGGGTCTACGTCTGCGTGTCATCTATGTTCTGCAATTTGCGATGGGCTACCCACCAAGCAAATTAGCGAGGGGTTTTACACCAGGCAACTCAATTTGCAACTCCATATTTTGCCAGGAGACTTTTCTTCTCGCAATTTGCAATTTAGTGAAGGATTTTTGTAGTTTATGAAAAATTTAATCCCTGACAAATTGCAGAATTTCTTGTCGTGTACATTAAGTAAGTTTTACCAAAAAAAAAACAAATTAAATTGTATTGAGGGTTAATTCATAATTACGTTGAAATTCATAATTATTCTTGAGTAAAAATGCTGTTATTAAGTTAAGTAACAAACAAAATTCATATTATTATTATTATTTTATATGTACTTTCAAAAAAAGGAAACATATGACAAAATATTAAACTATAATATCCTTAATATATTAAAACAAAATACAAGTTTCCCTCCTAATCCTTAATAAGTTTCCCTCCTAACTTCTTATTAAATCTATTCTTATTAAATCTATAGTTGCATTTAATTATTCAAATCTTTTTATTTTTTTATACAACTCTTTTCAAATTACCAATTCCAAGAATTCCAATTTCACTAATTAATTATAATTTTTATATTCATAACATATGAAATATAATTTTTTTTTTACATTTATAAAAATATGATATATCTTCCTAATAGTCATGTGCATCGCACAGGTAAAAGTACTAGTTATTTATTAATTAACATTCTAGTAATTTTCTGTTGTTAAAATTAAATACATATTCGGTCAATAAAATCAACATTCTATATACTTTTTAAACAATATATACTTGGCATGCTAAGAAAACAAGTGAATCAAATAGAAGTAAAAGAAAGTTTTTGAAATCACCTATTAATTGTATTTTATTGTCTTTTAATAATATATTATTATTCTAAATTTATAATTTTTACAAATAACATATGTCCAAATACTAAAGAATAATGTTTGAGTGGAGTCAAACTCGTCTTAACTATGCTCAAACTCGAGTTTTTAACTTCACGCTTTACAAATTTAAAAGTCATTTGTTTAAAGTCTATTTTTATATATATATATATATATATATATATATATATATATATATATATATATATATATATATATATATATATATAATATTTTAAATTAATATTTTTTAAGAGAAAATATTGAAGTGAAAAAAAAGTAATAAAATTAGAATTTAACTTTGTCTCAAAAATGTTACACCAAAATTTATTAGAAATTGACACATTCCCATCTCTTAATGATTACAACACTTGCAAGCCTTTATTATACATGTTCTTTAAGTAAATCTTGTTAAGCCACCAACAAGGATGACTATAAATGTAATTGTTAGCATTACTTCCATAGCTAGTACTCAAGGGACAATTTGCAATATGATGTTTTTCAAACCAATTAAATTCATATAGATCAAGACCAACAAAATAAAATTATCATGGCATACTAAACTGCACCACCATCGTTTCCATCATCAATATATCACAAAATACATTATATCACAAAAAGATTATATGATTAAAATAATAAAACAAAAAACTTTTTTTTTTCAAAATGAATAAGAAAAATAAAGAAAATATCTATGTAATTTTTATTTGCGCATTCTCCATCTATTACCAAAAAGAAAGAGTTAATTTCAATAAATTATCAATTTTAATTTTAAAAGTTTATATTTAATAATCAAGAGTAATAGTGACAAAACGGAATGGCCGCTCCGTCCAGCCTTATGCCCGTAAAAAAAAAAGCAGGGCGGGCATGTCCGCCAAGTTGAAATGGACATAAAAATCAAGTTCGCTCTGCCAAGATGACAGGTTGGTGGACGGCGGGCTTGACCACCTATTTTTTCATTTTTTTATTTTTTATTTTTGATAAATTAATAGACTTTTTTATCTTTCGATTAAAATTTTTATTTATTTTTTAGAATAATTTTTTATAAAGCATCATTTAAACAAATTTTACTTTAAAAAATGTTGCATATATTTACACATAAATGTATAAGTTAAACCATCAATAATTAGAATTATTAGGATTAATTAAAAAATGGCGGACTTAAGGGGAGATATACTGAACGAATAGGCGATGCGGGCTTTGGCGGACGGCGTGTTTTGGCGGAGCGAGTATTAGCGGACGACGGGTTTTGGCGGGGTGGGCTTTAGTGGGCGACGGGCCAAAATCCTTACTCAACTCGCTATTTTATGGCAGGTGCGCGGGCTGGCCTGGCCCGACGGACCACAACTTGTTTTGCCACCCAAATCAAGAGAGCATATTACCTTTGTTCCTATTCCCATGCAATACTCAAAGCTAATCACCATCACAAATTAAAGCTTCAACAGTAGTGTTAGGTGTGAATACGAGAACACAACAGTCTACAGGGGAGGCGAATAGACCTCCCTAATAAAATTGATCAATTGAAAAATAGTTTTGAAAAGCTTATGAGTTTTAAAAAACAAAAATTAACTTGCATGGCAGAATCCTTGAGAAGTCTAAGATTAGTGTGTCTTAGAGTCTGTACGTAAGTCACTTGTAGTTAGCTTGTGCATTGTAATAATCTTGAGACAATTGGATTAAGACCTTGTTTGATAAGGCAAATTCACCTTGACGGGTGGACTAGATTAGCTTGATAATTTTCAATTGAACTAGTAAAGATACCTTGTTCTTTCCTTGCTTATTTATCTTTATTATCAATAGTGAATTTTTAAAGGAGATTTTCTTTGAGAAGCGTTTATTTTTAAAACTCAACTCAAACCCCCTTTCTTTTGTTTTTCACACGTTCAGTTGGCATGAGAGCTCCAGTTCTGAGTGATAAAAAGTTTGATTTTTTATCAAGCACTTAACAATGTTCAGTACCGATCCAGACTGTATAAAAAACAATGGCTAACGACTCTGACAAAACTGTCGTTATTGATAATAAGGATAAAGATCAATATAGTAAAAAACCTCCTATGTTTGGTGGAGAAAAGTTTGACTATTGGAAGGACATAATTGAAACTTACTTCATAGCTATTGATTTTGATCTATGGGATCTGGTAGTTGATGGCTACAATTATCTAGTAGATGATAAAGGTATCAAGATTGCAAGAAGTGCAATGGCAGATGCTCAAAAAAATACCTACAAGAATCACTTCAAAGCTAGATCAATTCTACTAGCTGCTATTTCCCACACTGAGTTTGAGAAGATCACAGATAAAGAGACTGCAAAGTGTATTCTCTTCAGATGACTCATGAAGGTAATGCTCAAGTTAAGGAGACAAAGACTCTGGCCGTAATCCAGTAATATGAAGCCTTCAGAATAGAAGATGATGAATCTGTTGAAACTATGTTTTCAAGATTCCAGATGCTTGTTACAGGACTCAAGGTTCTGAACAAAGGATATTCTACGACAGATCATGTCAAGAAAATTATCATAAGTCTTCCTAAGAAATGGAGACCGATGGTAACTACCTTGAGGATGTCCAAGGATCTGAATTGTACTAGTCTTGAGGAACTAATAAGTTCTTTAAGGAGTCATGATATTGAACTTCAAGAAGATGAACCTCGTATAAAAGGTAAATATGTAGCTCTAAAGTCTAAGTATGAAAACACAAAGGCTTTTCAAGTTGAAGAAGAAGAATCTAAAGAAAATTCAAGTGAAGATGAACTTTCTCTAAAGATTATACTGCAGTTTCTGGGCAGTAGATCAATTGAAGCAAGTTGTGCATTTTTGGAGGAGCCTTGTTGCAATCCAGACTAAACATTCTGGCGTACCGTTTCGGTGTTAACAATGGAGATGTTCCTTTCGTGCACCTTGGAGTTCCAATCTTTAAGGGTAAGCCGCAAAGTTTATTCCTTCAATCGATTGCCGGCAGAATCATATTTAAGTTTTCTTCTTGGAAAGGATCCCTCCTATCCTTTGCGGGAAGAGTGGAATTGGTGAAATCTTTGTACATAGTATGCTTATTCACTTGATGATGGTTTATGCATGGATGGTTTTATTGATTCTTCGTATTGACAAGGCTTCCCGTAATTTCATATGGAGTGGAGACGTTGCAAAAAGCAAAGTCGTTACTGTGGCTTGAAAAAGTATTTGTAAACCTTTAACGGAAGGCGGGCTTGGTATTCGCTCTTTACTCGCGCTTAATGAGGCTTCTACTTTAAAGATTGGTTGGGATTTTTACAATTCAGATGAACCTTGGGTTTTGTCTCCTTAGAAGTTGTGTTTTGAGAAAACACGGCGTCATGAATCACCATATCTTTTCCTCAATCTCCTCTAGTATCAAAGTGAATATTCCAAACCTTTGTGACAATTCTTCTTGGCTGTTGGGCAACGGTAAATTGATTAATTTTTTGTATGAACATTGGTGTGGTGACCCGTTGCATTTGGATTCAGGGAACATGTCGAATTCTTCTCCCTTGTTGAACTCTGTTGCGGATTCGGTGTTGGTCAGTAGCTTTATTATTGACAATAAGTGGGACTTTTCTAATGCTGCAGTTCCCTTGCCAATTTTGATTCAAAATCATATTAGAAACTTCCACATTCCTTTCGATCTTTGACCTGGCAAGCGGTTATGGAACCATTCAGTCTCGGGTGATCTCTCCCTTAAAGAGGCTTAAGAGTTTATGCGTTGTCCGGGAGTTCGATTGGATTGGCGGAGTTGGGTGTGGGAAAAGTTTATTTTGCCGTCTAAATCTTTTATGGATTGGAGGTTCCTACTTGATAAACTTGCCCCGGATGATCAACTCAAGAGAATGAATTTTTCCTCTCCTTCAATCTGTAGTTTGTGCTATGCTGAGGAAGAGTATTCCTCCCATTTATTTTTTGCTTTCCCTTTTGCAGCCCATCTTTGGCAGTGGCTTGTTTCTACTCTGTGGATTAACTCTAAGATTCTTAATTGGGATGATATTTGGTGCATTAGCAAGCGTACTTGGTCTAAGCAATGCAATTTAATTTTCAATGTTACGGCTATCCAAATTTTCAATTCGGTTTGGTTAGCCCGTAATTGTAGAAGATTCAAGGATAAAATCACCATCCCTTCTTCAGCTATTTCTAGAAT
Organism: Vicia villosa; assembly: GCF_029867415.1. Classification (NCBI taxonomy): domain Eukaryota; kingdom Viridiplantae; phylum Streptophyta; class Magnoliopsida; order Fabales; family Fabaceae; genus Vicia; species Vicia villosa. Next base: position 9,748,421 of record NC_081185.1, read on the forward strand.
TATCTCGGTTTCTGGACTGATGGGTAACATATTCAAAACTCCTTTGTTCTTAAATATTCAATATTTTGAAATTCTTAAGTTGTTTAAAGTCATTATTCAACCTCCCTGAGCTCCTAAGATTTTGGAAGTAATTTGGAAACCACCTCTTTGGGATTGCATTAAAATCAAATGTGATAGTGTTTCTCAAGGCAACTCGGATATTTCTGCTTGTGGGGGTATTGCTAGAGATTATGATGGTAGGTTCCTTGGAGCTTTTGCTAGTTTTATTGGTGTTTCTAACTCTATCATTTCCGAACTCAATGGTGCAATGTTTGCAATTGAGTTCGCTCATGAGAAGGATTGAAGGAATATTTGGTTAGAAACTGACTCTATAGTGGTGGTTAAAGCTTTTTCTCCTCCTTTCAATATGTCGTGGCAAGTTTGTACCAGGTGGGTCAATTGTGTCAACATAACGTCTAACATGTCATTTGTTGCAACTCATATTTTTAGAGAGGAAAACAGTTGCGCAAACTCTCTGGCCAATATAAGACTAATGATTCCTGACTACACTAACTTTATTACGATTCTTGATTTTTTGAGAGCTGATTTTTTTAGCAGCACAACTACGAGAGCGCTTTTAATAAAAAGCGCTGCTATAGGTTTAGCTAAAGACAAAACAAAAATCAAGACAAAACAAAAATCAAACAACATTACTTGGATCAAGTGCAGGTACATTAATTTTCACAATTTTGCTTATAATATTTATGCTACTTGATAAAACAAGACAACTATAAAATCTTATTTGTTTTTCTATGTAGTGTCCGATACAGCGAAATAGTTCAGATTGCGGATACTATGTTTTGAGGTTTATGAAAGAAATCATTCAAACGAATCAATTAGAGATTCCAATCACGGTATGGATTTATAACTTAAGATAAATTCTTATAATTTATTACATTTAACTAAATCATTCATATTATGTTTTTGTTATGTAGTACTTTGATGACTTCTATGCTGCTTCTTACACGAGACTTAAGTTGGAAGAAATCAAAGAGGAATTGTGTCAATTTTATATTCAGCAACTATTCATATAGGTATGAATACATTATTATGTGAACAGTTTTATGACTACATTATTTTGTTATGTAGTACTTTGGTGGATTGATTTGAAACTGAAAGTTTGTTTCATGTTTGTTTTTGTTGTTGTTGAGCCTTTAATTGACCGTGTTGTTCTGTTCATACTTTGCAGGACCAGGCCGCGAAACGATCAAACTTTTGAAGTATAATATTATAGTACTCTAGGGTGGTTACTAACTTTGTTCATACTGTTGCCAATATTTGAAGTATAATATTGTTGATGTTACTGATTTAGTTTGTTTGACATGAGTTAGTTACATGTGAAACTTTCTGTATATATATCATACTTTACATGATTTAGTTTGTTTGACAGGAACTATAATGATGTATATATATATATATATATATATATATATATATATATATATATATATATATATATATATATAATTTTGAATATTATAATGGTATTATATTAGTATATATATATATATATATATATATATATATATATATATATATATATATATATATATATATATATATATATATATATATATATATATATATATATATATATTGTCCTACCTATGGTTGAAAATATATCGTCGAAAATATATTACAGGTCGAAAATATTACAGGTTGAAAATATATTACAGGTCGAAAATATTACATGTCGAACTAGGAGGCTTAAATTACAGGTTACACTTTAAATTGCCTCATTTAGCAACGACAACGCTTTTAAAAAAACGCTCTTAAAGGGCCACCTACTAAAGCGCTGCCTAAGATTAAAAAAAAACATAAAAAATTAAAAAAAAATGCAACCTACGAAAGTTCTTTTAGAAAAGCGCTCTTATAGGGGGGCTACCAGAGCGCTTTTTTCAGAAAAAGCGCTCTGATAGGGGGGCTACCAGAGCGCTTTTTCTGGAAAAAGCGCTCTTATAGGGGGCTACCAGAGCGCTTTTCTGAAAAAAACGCTCTTATAGGGTGGCTACCAGAGCGCTTTTGTGGAAAAAGCGCTCTTATAGAGGGGGCTATCAGAGCACTTTCAAAAGCGCTTTCGTTACCTACGGCAGCGCTGGCTTTGGCAGCGCTTTAGTAGCCCCAAAAAAGCGCTTTCGTAGCCCTTTTCCGTAGTAGTGTTTGTGAAGAATAGGCTTGGTATGTCATTCTTTAGGTTTTGTTCTCGTTAAATGGGTCTTGGTATAGTCCCCCGCTTTTTTGTATTTGTTTGCTTTGTTGTTATATAATATTATTCAAGAAAAAAGTGTTCTTTATTTTATTTTTTTAAAATATATAGTATTTTTTTTAATATATGTTATATCCAACCAGTCATGTCGATTAAATTCGAGTCCACAAGGAGAAAAAACTCTTGGGACCCAAACTCCTTTTCGCTGGACCAACCCTCTCAGGTTGTATTGCTTATTCTTATATTTTTTTAACTTAATTTTTTTATAAAGGTGATTTTGCGTTGTGATAAAAACGAAAATAATGTATTGGATTTATTAAGTAAATGAAATTAAACATTTTCATATTTCCATATTCAAATTTAATTTTTCGGTAAACCATTGCATGGGAAATCAATTTTTTTGGTTTTATTTTGTTGACCAATACATAAAAAATCAATTAAAAGAAAAAATTGACATGTTAATTCTTTTAAGATAAACACTTTAATTAATGAAATTCATATTTATTTATTTTTTAAAATTTTATTTTGACCTAGAAAGGCAAATTTTTTGACCAAATTATTTCGTTTCTATAAAAATTGACTCAATCAATTAAATATGATTTTGTGTTTTTTTTTTACTTTAAAAATAAATAGTATTTGTCTAAACAAATTATACTGGTCAAAACAAAATATAATAAACTGTTCTTTATTATATTCCTATAAAATATATAGTATTGACTATTTTTATATTTTTCTTTTTTATTTATTTTTTATATAAAAATGATTTTGTATGATTAATATATATTAATAATAATTAATGTTGTGATAAAAAGGAATATAATGTATTGGGTAAACTATTTAATTATTGAAATTCAATTTTATTTTATTTTTTAAAATTTGTTTGGACCTAGAATGAGAATTTTTCACCAAATTATTTTGTTTCTATAAAAATTGATTCAACCTATTAAGTATTGTTTTATTTATAAATTTTTTTAAAAAAATATCACATACTTGATATAAAATCATATGTGATATTTTGACCTGATACAAGAAACTAGAAAATTGACCTAATCTATTTTAATAAAAATTTAAGATAATTTATTTTTATTTTTAATCTATATAAATAATAAGTAATATATTTTTGTAATTTTTAAATTTAATTATATTAAAATGGTCGAGATATCGTTAATTTAAGTATTAGAAACTATTATTTAAAAGAAAAAAGTTACTTTTCAGTTTCATTGAATAATTAGTATATTTGGATTGTATAATAGACATATATATTATTTCTTCAATTAATTTAAAAAATCAATTTTCTATGATAAATAGGACTAGAGAGAATATAATAATAAATTTTTTATCAACCAATTTTTTTTATGTATTTACTTTAAACATTAAAATTACATCAACTCACATTAAAAAAAAACTTTCAACTCATCAAAAGTAAATTTTATCCATTAAATTTTTTTAAAAAAAATATTATAAAACAATTGAATCTATAAATTTTATTTATTTTTTATGCTTCTTTTAAAAACATATGTAATATATTAATTATAATTATAAATAATATTACAATCTAATAAATTATATTAAAATTTTAATTTATCAAAAAATATTATTAATTTTTTATGATAAAAATGGTAACATTTATATCAAAAAAAATCTATAAGTATTTTCTTTTGACAAAAAAAACATGAAAAGTTTATGATAGATAAATACACACAATGAAAAAGATAAATTTATCTTTTTTCTAAAATTTGAAACTCACCAAACCAAAATAATTTGATGTTCAAAATGAATTCAAAATTTATTTTTTTAAAATTTGATTTTATAATTAATACAAATTCTCTAATATATATATATATATATATATATATATATATCATGTTTATTATTAATACAAATTCTCTAATATTTTTTATTCAAAATAGAACAAAATATCATTAATACATTTTTTATTTATTTTAAATTGAATAAAAAATTTATAATTGATTTATTTTTCATCTTAAAGTAAGTGTAAATATATAAATAGATAGATAAGAGTAAGTTAAATGAATTTGATTACTTCTTTTGACATTTGACTACAAATTTTTTATATATATTTTTATTTTCTTAATGTCCTTACCACCTATTTAAATAACTATCGTTCATCCATCATTCACTCAAACCTACAATTCCACCATCTTTCTTATTCCTTTTACCTTCTTCATGGCCATGTCTCACTCTTTGCCTCCTTTGTTCTTTTTTATGATGCTCCTCGCACAAGCTATGGCAGGTGGTATTGATCGAAACTGGATTGATGCCCGTGCAACTTTCTATGGTGATGCAGCCGGTGGTGGAACCATGCGTAAGTTATAAAATCAACCTTTCTTTTTCCTTTACATATATTTATCACACTTATTATATGTGGTTTTTTTTTTTTTTTTTGTAGAGGGGGCTTGTGGTTATGGTGATCTCTTTAAACAAGGATATGGTCTTGCAACTACAGCACTAAGCGATGCTCTATTCAACAAAGGACTAACTTGTGGTGCTTGTTTTCAAATAGTGTGTGTAAACGACCCTCTATGGTGCATAAAAGGTGCAGCTCCAATCACAGTGACTGCGACAAATTTTTGTCCTCCTGATTATTCCAAAACCACTAACGCTTGGTGTAATCCTCCACAAAAACACTTTAATTTGAGTTATAAAATGTTCACATCTATAGCGCAAGACAAAGCCGGTGTCATTCCTGTTAAATATCGACGTGTTCCATGTGTCAAAAGAGGGGGTGTTAGGTTTGAATTTAAAGGAAACCCTTATTTTTTGATGGTTTTGGTGTACAATGTTGCGAATGCTGGTGATGTTTCTCAAGTTAGTATTCAAGGATCTAAGACTGGCTGGCTTCCCATGACACATAATTCGGGACAAGTTTGGCATATCAATCAGATGTTGGTAGGGCAAAGCTTGTCATTTCTTGTTACTACAAGTGATGGAAAAGCTTTAAAGTTTGGTTTTGTTGCTCCTTCCAATTGGCAATTTGGACAGACCTATGAGAGCAAGCAAAATTTTTAACATTGGAAAAATAGTTGAAAATATATCTAGTTACAAAATTATGTTAGGCATTTTGATTAATAAATGTTGGTTTTGAAATAAAAATTATTCAATTTTTTTTATATTTCTTCGTTGACTTTTGATGTTCATTGATCTTATTTTATATGAATAAAATGATGTTTGATATTTTAATTTACAGATTTGCTATTCATACACTTATTTTATACACTACACCGTATAAAGTTTTTCTTTTCTACCAAAATATTAATAAAAATAATTGTTGGAATATTGTATATGTATTACAATATAGTGAGATGAATTGAAAAAGTTCATTAAGTCAAGTCCCACATTGTATGTTAGTTGCAAAAACTCCTTAGTTCCACATTGCTTAGATTAGAAATCTTAACTAGTTTACTTCATTATATAATGAAGTCACTTGTTTCATTCCAAAACACACCAAAAACTTATTTTGAGTTTTTCCTTCCTCACTCTCATAACTCGGCGTCTTTCGAATTGTCGAAGCGCCAACTTCTCCCCCTTTCTTTCTACTCGTTGAATTTTCCGAGTACTATCTTGTGTTCTCCTTGGAGAATAATGTTAATTTCTCCTCGTTTAAGTTGAGAAATTATCAAGTTTAATTTTTTCTTGGATTCTCTTTAGAGAATTATTGAAATTTCTCTTGGTTTGAGAAATTACTACGACTGGTCATTATACCAGATACTAAGATGGTATGTATACCATATTTGAATGGTCTTAGTACCATCTGAGGGTGTATTTCTAGACTGATTATCTACCGTGCAAGTAGTAATCGTATAGTATAGAACTGGGTTGTTTTATCCTGGAGGCGTCGTGGTTATTAAGAGCTGCTTTGCATAATTTTGGCAGTACCGCGAAATGTCTTAAAGAAAGCGTACTGATCCGCGACTCGACCCGGTAATTTCTTCGGTGGCAAACTTGTTAAAATCGTGATCCAACAATTTTAAGACGTTTCGAATTGTCATGGCTACTGAAGAAATTATTGATAGTTTTGCGGATACTTTCTTTGACAAATCGTTCATGTTTGAGAGATGTCACTTCAAATGTTGGCAACACATGATGGTTTTCTTCTTAATGTTGAAAAAGATAGCTAACATTTTGACCAAGGACATTTTGTTGCTCCTTTTGGTTCAACTAAACAAACTAACGGTAAGAAATTTGATGATCAAAAGGAACACGTAATAGTGTTGAAGCTGAATCTGCTGCACAGATTAAAGCAAACAATTTACAGCTTAGGAAAGAAATCACCTTATAGAAAGAATGATTATAATATTCTGAATGGAATCACAAATGATTTGTATGACTATTACAGTAACTGTGATACTTCAAAATATGTTTAAGAGACTCTGAAAAACAAGTACGACATTGAAGAAGCTGGAGAACATAAGAATGATTTTAGCAGCTACGTGAAGTATCAGATGGTAGTTGAAAGGTCCATAGAAACTCAGTCACGAAATTCAAAAGATTGCCCATAAGATCATCACTGAAGGTATGTATTTATAAGCAATTCGAATTTCTTTTATTATTGACAAACTGCCCTGTTTGAAAGTTTTTAAGAATTATGTTTTGTTACAAAATAAAATAATTTTTAGTTGGGAGACTGATTATTCTCATTAAAGAAGAATATCAGAGACATGATTAAATAGAAAAGTCTTGGTTGTTTTAAACAACAAAAAGAAATTCGGTGTGGTTCTAAAGCCATATGGCAAATCATTATAGAATTAGAACTGCAATATTGTGAACCGAATTAAGAATGGGAACCCTTCTGTGGCCCCAATTGCTCCAACTAGACAACAACCACCACCTCAGAGAAATGACGTTGTTTTCCTTTTGTTTCAACTGTGGAAAACTAAGTCATATGGCTAAGAGATGTAGCCTGTAATGCTTGAACCTGGTGTAGCCTGGAAGGCACGGATTAACCTGGCTAATGGATAATTTAATCCTATGATTATTGAAATCAACATGGTTGATGAATCTGATGGTTAATGGATAAACACTGACGTCTCTCATCATGTTTGTTATGATCGTGTTATGTTTAAAACTCACACGAATACTAAATATAAGAAAGTGTTGTTGGGAGATGTCCACACCACTAATGTTGTCGATATTGGAGAAGTGGAACAAGGTCCACCTGTGAAAAGACTTCAATCTTGAAAGATGTCATGTATGGTCTCGAGACTATAAAGAATCGTGTTATGTTTTTTTTCTTCTTCTAAATAAGAAAAGATTTAGTCAGTTTATTGGGGTAGATTTATACACCATCATCACAAAGAATGATATTTTTGTGAATGAAACTGATAAGTTTAAAAACTTTGTAAAGAATTTGAAAATGATTTAGTAAGAATTTGTAGTGATAGGTAATATGTATGATTCTAGTTTATTTAATAATTTTTATAAACAACATTGAATTGTACATGAAACGACTGCTCCATATTCCCCTGAAATAAATGGTAAAGCAGAAACAAAGAATAGAACTCTTACTGAATTTTTTGTTGCAATTATGATGAATTCTGGTGCTGCACCTCACTAGTGGGGGGAAATTTTATTGACTGTTTGTTATGTCCTGAATAGAGTTCCCAAGTCAAAGAGTAATATATCTCCTTATGATATATTAAAGAAAAGACAACCAATCTTGTCTTATTTGAGAACTTGGGGATGTCTGGCTTATGTCAGAAATCCGGATCCGAAACGAGTTAAACTCGCTAGTAGAGCATATGAATATGTATTCATTAGATATGCAACAAACAGTAAGGCATATAGGTTTTATGACCTAAATGCAAAAGCGATCATAGAATCAAATGATGTTGATTTCTATGAATACGAATATCCCTTCAAATTGAGAAATAGTGGGGGCACTCAATCGAGTCACATTCTTGTGATAAGAAGCACAAAAAGCAACAAAAATGTAGAAATAGAACTTCGACGAAGTAAAAGAGTAAGAGTCTCTAAAGATTATGGGCCTGACTATGCGGCTTATAATATAGAAGAAGATTTAATAAATCTTCTAGAAGCTTTGTCATCTCTGGATGCAGACTTATGGCAAGAAGCTATTAATGATGAGATAGATTCTCTGGAATCTAACAAGACCTGGCACTTAGTAGACTTGGTTCCTGGTTGCAAACCAATCGGTTGTAAATGGGTTTTGAACATGGTTAATACTTAATAGTATGTATTTTATTGGTTAATGTAGTAGTAAAAGTAGTTAATAAAATTATAAGTAAAATAAGTGGTTAATGACATACATTTTTATGGTTAATGTTCTGGACTGGGCCGAGCAGGCCCAGCTCTTCCCACCAGCCGAGCAGGCCCAAAGCGTTTGGGCCCATTTACTTGGTAGCCGTTACGGATTGACCAGGCGCGAAGACCACGCGTCACACTTCAGTGAAGGATCCGGTCAACCTCCTCCGGATCCTACGCCACGCTCATCCAGAACGTGGGTCACCTGCTGACTCAGCCCTAGCACAAGGACGTTCTGGCAGTTTCCTAGCACGTGGGCCTCCAATTGGATTTGGCCCAATTAGGAAACCTTGACCCAACGCTGGGGGCTATAAATACCCTCTTTCACTAGAGGGTCAGGTATCATATTCTTCACTCTCTAAACCTTCATTCTCTGATAGCTACTGACTTTAGCATCGGAGGACCTTGCAGGTACCCCCCCCATCTTGCTCTTCAAGCCAGATTCTGACGCCTTGACGATTCTTCTGATCAGGTACGATCAGTGGCGCCGTCTGTGGGAATCTTGCTCCCCCTTCTTTAACAAAAAAAGATCAAAGCTAATCCATTCACAATCGTCATGGCTGATAACAACATCCCAAACCCTGACCCCTTCCTCCTGCAATAGCTCATCGAGGAGTCCACCCGCGAGGGGACGAATCGTCGCCGGCAGGAGGGACAGCAGCATGCTCCTCCCGGGCAGAGAAGACCGAGGCATGAGACCTCACAACCCAGGGGGCAGCAGATCCAAAACATTCAGCATCTGCAGAGTCTTCAACAGGTTCAGAACGTTGAACAAGTGTTAGTTACCAATTTGTGTAAATATCTTAGGTAATTTTTGGTAACTTTCAAGTCTTTTTGTGGTTAATAGTAGTATTTTATTATCATTTGGTATATATTTATTCTTATATTTATATTATTGTTGAATAGTTCTTATCTTTGCAATCTATGTTGGATTTTGTAGTTTTTTCAGATAATTGGAAGCTTGGACCGTGGAAAAAGGACTTTGAAGATGTTCCAAGACCAAAGCCAAAGATTGCTGAAAAGAGGTAGCGCGCTAAGCGAGGTTGAGCCCGCTAAGCGCGGTTTTGAAGAAAAGAAGGAAGTTCTGGCAGAGAGTTCCGCGCTAAGCGAGGTCTGGAGCCCGCTTAGCACGGTTGGGCGGTTTAAGCAATTTTTGATGGCGCGCTTAGCGGGCTACACCGCGCTAAGCGCGGCCTGCGAAACTTTGTTTATTTGATTAGGGGCCAAATCACTTTGAGATGTATGTAGAGATATTTTAGAGAGAACCAAGAGCATAATACACTGTAGCAAACATAGAGTTGAAGATTGGAAGCCTTGATCGTCGATTAATCGCCTTTGATGCTTGTTGATCTTCATCCTTTCCTTCTTGTGCAAGCTACCATTCTCATGGATAGCTAAATCCCTTTTGTATCAAGATAAGATGTAATCTTCCTAGCCTTTTGTATGTTTTTCTTGTGAATATATGTGTATGAACAAGTGATGATCAATATAGATGGTTTAGTTTGTTTATTAAAGCTTTTTCTATGGTATAAATGTTTGAGACATCAATGTTTGTATCTAGACCTAACTCATCATCTTTCAAACTATAAGTTGCAGACATGGATTTAGAGTTTGATGTTTACTAAGTATCGGTTTTAAAACGTTATTTGTATTGTTTAAACGGTGGAGAAATCGTCGGTTAAACAATACGGTAAATCTAGCTATATCGTTGCGGACACGGACGATATAGGTGTCGATACGTAATTATATTGATCGTTAGCAAGTTCATAAGCATATATTTATAAGGAAACATACAAACTTAGGTCGATGAAATCGAATCTTGATGCATTTTCTTTAACTTAGAACCTTCATTAATTTACTCTTTGCTACTAAAGTGATTGAATGACCTTTTGCAAACCTAAAACTAAAGTAACATTAACTCAAGACAAAATAGGCTATAGAACGGCGGTGATATCGCAATAATCCCTGTGGATACGATATGAACGAAAAGTACACCACAATACTCTTTCAACAAAATGGCGCCGTTGCCGGGGATTATTGTTTAGATATTGCAAGCATTGCAATAGTTTGTTTTGAATTGAGTCTTATAATTAATATCTTGTTTCTAAACTTATTTTCCTTGTGTTTGTTAATTTGCTTGGTTAGTTTTTCAGATTACAGTTTATGCGAGGACGTATACCTGCAGATCAACTCCTTTTTGATCCTGAGATTGAGAGGACTGCGCGTAGACAGAATAGCAAAACTCGTAGGAGGAGACAACTAGCTAGGGAAAGAAGACAACAACAAGAAGCATCTTCTTCTTCAACTCCGGTTGAAAACTTGGTTGAGGAAGAAATGGCTGCGGATCCTCCACCTCGAGGGCCTTGTGTTAACAGCCCTCGTCTCAATGCACAATTTGCTCGTGATCAGGCCAATGGAAGAAACTCCGAAATGAAGACGGGGTTACTGCAATTGTTATACCAAAATCCGTTCACAGGGGCAGATCACGAGGATCCATTTACTCATCTAACAAAGTTCTAGGAGATCGCCGGAACCATTGGTGCTCCGGAAGCCGAAGAAGAACAGGTGTTCAGGAGACTCTTTCCTCATTCCTTAATTGGAAAAGCTAAGGAATGGTACCTTGATCAACCAAATAATGTCATGACAAATTGGAACGAGTTAGAAGAGAAGTTCTTGGATCGGTTCTTTCCTCACAATAGGTTCATGGAAGCGAAAACTTCTATTGTGGTGTTCTCTCAAGGTTCGAATGAATCTCTCAATGAAGCATGGGAGAGGTTCAAGTCCATGGTTAGAAAATGCAAAGGTCATGGGTTTGATGAATTGTCTCAAATCCATATCTTTAGGAATGAACTCCAACCTCAACCAAAAACTCTTTTAGATGCTACCGCGGGTGGTTCGTTGATGTCAAAAACAGCTGCTGAAGCAATTGCTATCATTGATAGGATGGCTTTGAATGATCATCAAGGGCAACACAACCGTAGTGCATCGCAAAGAAAACCAGGAGTTCTTGAATTGAATACTAGTGATGCAATACTTGCTCAAAACAAGTTATTGACACAATAAGTAGAATTGCTCACTCAACAAATGTCAAAACTTCCTCAACAAATCAAAGAGATACATGGGATCCCTTCTAAAAATCAACAGGTGATGTGTTGTGAATTGTGTAGGGGTGACCATCAAACTGGTTTTTGTCCTCCACCAGGTGAAGAGGTGAATTATGTTTCTAATCCTAATCAAGGATATGGTGGGAGACAACAACAGCAACCTTACAACAATAACCAAGGTTACCAACAAAGAGGTAATCAAGGTTATCAACAAGGATGGAGGCCGGATGCGGGTCCATCGAATCGTCAAAATCCTTATCAAGGTGGTTACAATCAACAACCTCAACAAACAAAGCCTTCAATCGAGGACACTCTTAGCCAATTCATGCAATTGCAAATTGCAAGCCAAAAGAGTACGGATGCCGCAATAAAGAACCTTGAAACTCAAGTCGGGTAATTGTCAAAGCAACTTGCCGATCAAAACAAAGGTCCTTTTCCGGCTACTACACAAGAAAAACCTCGTGAGCATTGTAAGTCAATTCTAACTCGTAGCGGTAGAAATATTGATATGGGTGTAGGAGAGATAGTTGAGGAGGAAATTGTTGAGAGTGAAAAAGATAGGGTGATCGAAGTAGAAAAAAATGTTGAGGGTGATTTAGTTGAAAATGAGAAAGAAAAAGAATTAGTGGAAAAAGAAAATCTTGAGAAAGTAGTAGAAAAAGAGAGAAAAAAATTGAGTGTGAGTGAGAAGGGAAAGAAGAAGGATGATTCTATTCAAGTGAAGAAACTACCTTACCCTCCCGGTCCGTCAAAGAAAGAAGATGCAAAGCACTATGCTCAGTTCTTGGACATCTTTAGCAAGTTGCAAATCAATGTTCCTTTTTCCGAGGCATTAGAGCAAATGCCGATGTATGCAAAATTCATCAAAGACATCATCACTAAGAAGAGAAGATTCTTGGATCCGGAGGTAGTAACGGTGAGCTCTTGTTGTAATGCGTTAATTCAACGCACTACTCCGATAAAATCAAATGATCCTGGGCGGGTAACCTTACCGGTGTCTATTGGAAATGTTCACATAGGCAAAGGTTTGGTAGATACCGGTTCTAGCATTAATTTGATCCCATTGTCTATGGTGAGAAGATTGGGAATCAACGATTTGAAGCCGACAAGAATGACGTTATCATTAGCGGATAAATCCACGGCTCATCCTCATGGAGTTGCGGAAGACTTGCTTGTCAAGGTTGACAAATTTTGATATCATGTTGATTTTATTGTCATAGACATGGAAGAAGATCCTGAGATTCCATTGATCTTAGGAAGGCCTTTTATGAAGACGGCCCGAATGATGATAGATATTGATGATGGCTTAATGAAATTAAGGTATCAAGATGAAGAATTATGTCTTGATCTCTTTGAAGCCATCAAGCATCCGAGTGATGATGATGATTGTTTTAGAATCGATGCTACCGAAAGGGCTATTATGAAAGTGGAGAATCAAATGCACTTGTCGAATCCTCTTGAGAAGACTTTAATGGAAGCTCTTGAAGTTCTCACCAAAGATCAAGAGAAAGAAATTGAAGATTGCTTGAGAAATTTAGAGGCTTGTGATGAGATGAATCCATTTGAAACTCAAATTGAAGAGTTGAAGGATGAACCTAAAGTTGAAGAGCAAAAGGTGGAGTTGAATGTGTTACCATCTCACTTGAAATACGTGTTTCTCGGTGACAATTCTACTAAGCCGGTTATCATTAATAACGGTTTGTCTAGCAAGGAAGAGCATCGATTGAAGGAAGTGTTGACAAAGAATCAAGAAGCAATAGGATGGGTTTTATCCGACTTGAAGGGTATTAGTCCGGCCTATTGTATGCATAAGATTATGTTAGAAGATGATTTTCGACCCGTGGCACAACCTCAAAGGCGATTGAATCCAACCATGAAAGAAGTTGTTAGAAAAGAGGTTGTGAAGTTATTAGAGGCGGGGATGATTTATCCCATCTCCGATAACGAATGGGTGAGCCCGGTGCATGTGGTTCCTAAGAAGGGTGGATTGACGGTTGTGAGAAATGAGAAGAACGAGTTGATTCCTTCGAGAGCGGTGACCGGGTGGCGTATGTGTATTGATTATAGGAGGTTGAACCAAGCAACAAGAAAAGATCATTTTCCATTACCTTTTATGGATCAAATGTTAGAGAGGTTAGCCGGAAGAAATTTCTATTGTTTCTTGGATGGTTATTCGGGATACAATCAAATATCAGTGAATCCGGCGGACCATGAGAAAACTGCCTTTACATGTCCTTTTGGCGTTTTTGCATACCGAAGAATGCCATTTGGACTATGTAATGCTCCCGCAACATTTCAAAGGTGCATGCAGGCTATCTTCTCAGATTTGATCGAGAAAAGCATCGAGGTGTTCATGGATGATTTTTCTGTGTACGGGTCGTCATTTGACTTGTGCTTGAAAAACCTTGATGTGGTGATGGAAAGATGTATTGAAACAAATTTGGTTCTCAACTAGGAGAAGTGCACTTTCATGGTAACGGATGGGATTGTTCTTGGCCACAAGGTATCTTCAAAGGGGCTTGAGGTCGATCCGGAAAAAATTGAAGTTATTGAAAAGCTTCCCCCTCCGGTGAATGTGAAAGGCATAAGGAGCTTCTTGGGACATGCTGGGTTCTATAGAAGATTCATCAAGGATTTCTCCAAGGTCGCAAAGCCTTTGAGTAATTTGCTCAACAAAGGTATGGAATTTAATTTTGATGAATCATGTCTAAAAGCTTTCCTAGAACTTAAAGCAAATTTGACCACCACACCCATAATTGTCGCTCCTAATTGGTCGCTTGAGTTTGAACTCATGTGCGATGCGAGTGACTATGCGGTTGGTGCGGTCTTAGGCCAAAGGAAGAACAAACAATTCCATGCTATACATTATGCGAGCAAAGTTTTAAATGAGGCACAGGTTAACTATGCCACACCGAAAAAGAATTGCTCGCAATTGTATTTGCATTGGAAAAGTTTCGCTCTTACCTCATTGGTTCTAAAGTGGTGTGTTATACTGATCATGCCGCAATCAAATATCTTCTCACCAAGCCTGATTCAAAACAGAGGCTTATTCGGTGGATTCTTTTGCTTCAAGAATTTGATCTTGAAGTGAAAGATAAGAAAGGTACAGAAAATTTGATTGCGGATCATTTGTCTCGGTTAGTGAATACCGAGGTGACAAACAATGAAAAAGAGGTGAGGGAAGAATTCCCGGATGAAAAACTGTACATGGTACAAGAAGTTAGACCCTGGTTCGCGGATATGGCTAACCACAAAGCATCCGGCTGGATACCCGAGGATCTAACTTGGAATCAAAGAAAAAAGTTTTTGAACGATGCTAATTTTTATGTTTGGGATGATCCTCACTTGTTTAAGTTGAGTAGTGACAATCTTTTGAGAAGATGTGTCGCGGATGAGGAGACAAAAAGCATTTTATGGCATTGCCACAATTCGCCGTATGGTGGTCATTTTAATGGTTTGCGTACGGCCACAAAAGTCCTTCAATCGGGATTTTGGTGGCCTACTTTGTTCAAAGATGCTTACCACCATGTTGCCTCATGCGACAGTTGTCAACGAACTGGTGGAATAGGGAAAAGAGAGAAAATGCCCCTCCAAAGTATTGTAGAAGTAGAAGTATTTGATTGTTGGGGCATTGATTTTGTTGGACCCTTCCCTTCCTCTATGTCAAATGAATACATCTTGGTAGCTGTGGATTACGTGTCTAAGTGGGTGGAAGCGATTGCTTCACCCAAAGCGGATGGTAAGACCATAATAAAATTTTTGAAGAAAAATATATTTTCGCGGTTTGGCACACCAAGAGTATTAATTAGTGATGTTGGATCTCATTTTTGTAATGCCCCGCTTGAGAAAGTGTTGGAGCAATATGGAGTAAAGCACAAGGTGGCTACTCCATATCATCCACAAACTAATGGGCAAGTTGAGAGGACCAATAGAGAAATTAAGAGAATTCTTGAGAAAACTGTGTCTAGCTCTAGGAAGGATTGGTCAATGAAGCTTGATGAAACCTTGTGGGCATATCGGACCGCTTTCAAAGCACCGATCGGTCTTACACCATTCCAAATGGTGTATGGTAAAAGCTGTCACCTTCCCGTAGAACTAGAACATAAGGCATATTGGGCCTTGAAGCTTTTGAATTTTGACCACAAGTTGTGTGGAGAGAGAAGAAAAATCCAACTAGATGAGTTGGAAGAGATGAGATTGCATGCCTATAAGTCTAATTCGATTTACAAGGAAAAGACCAAATTCTATCATGATAGTAAGATTCGAATTAAGGACTTTAAGGTAGGGCAATTAGTTTTACTCTTCAATTCCCGGTTAAGACTTTTTCCGGGAAAGTTGAAGTCGAAATGGTCCGGACCGTTTTTGGTCAAAGAGGTTAGAAGCCATGGGGCTATTGTGATAGAGGACCAAAAATCAAAGCAAGAATGGGTAGTTAATGGTCAAAGGTTGAAGGTTTATCGAGGAAGCGATTTTAATCGTGAAACTTGTGTTTTATCGTTTGGTGATCCTTGATTGCCTTTGACCGTCGAGCTGATCGACGTTAAACAAAGCGCTTATTGGGAGGCACCCCAATTTGTAAATATTCAGCTTGTTTTATGTGTTTTTTACCGTTTATGTTTTTTGCGTTCTGGTCGAGCCAAAATCAGTCTACCGGTAAAGTTACACTTGCTGGTAGAAGAAAATTTTTTCTGTGTTCTGTCAAGGGCGCTTAGCGCGCTCTAGCCCGCTTAGCGCGCTTTTGAAATTTTGGAACCCTTAGTTCCAGAGAGATGCGCGCTTAGCGCGCTTCAGACCCCGCTTAGCGCGGGTGGGTTTTCAAAAAAAAAAATATATTTTGATTATTGGGCCCTTTGTCCTTGACCCGGCCCAGCACGAATTCTGGGTGAGGGAAGTAGGGTTTTGAGGTTTTGTTGCCTCATTTCTCCCATTTTCTTCTCCTAGCTTTCCTTCTTCCATTGTTTTCTTTTTGTCTTTGCTAATTAACCAAGGGTTTTTGCTCTTTCTTCATCATCACCAAGGTATTATCATCTTCTTCTTCTTCTTATTTCTTTTCTCTTATGCTTGCATTATATATATTAAGGTTTAGATTGAGATTAGGAATAAAAATGATGTGGTTAGGGTTTTGTTTATTGAAAACATAGAATAGATCATGTTCTTGTGCCTTATATTGTGTTTAATCTGAATTTGGGTGTTGTTGAAGCATGGATGAAACCCTGGTTCGCAGGGGATTTTTTCTGCAAATCGCAGAGCCCGCTTAGCGCGGTAGGCGCGCTTAGCGCGGTCTGGGGATTTCAGAAAAATCCCCTCTTCTCCCTGTTTTTGTTTGATGCAGGGGGAGTGATCTTGTGCTTTAATTCTTACTAGGGCTGTTTATTTTTGTTATGTATTGTTTTAACATATTTGTTTTTGTGTTGCTATTTCCTTAATCATTTCAGATGGGACCGAAATTCCTAGGCTCTAAGAAAAGAAAGACCGGAACCGAAGGCGGCAGTTCTTCTCAAGCACCTAGGGCTATTCCGTTTAATCAAAACCGTTTTAAGAGTCATGTCCAAGAGGAGAGGTACAAGAAGTTAGAGGTTAGGACATGGTGGCCAGAGCGAATTGTGAGGATCAATCCTGAGGGAACCTATGGGTGGTGTCATAACACCATTGAGGAGTATGGTTGGCTTAAGCTTTGTGAGCCTGCACCTAAGTTTCATTTGGAGATTGTAAGAGAATTCTATGCTAATGCCGTTCCAAATGAGGAATTTCCGGTTGAATGTGTTCCCTTTAAGTTCAAAACTTGGGTGCGTGGTAAGGAAATTGATTTTTCTCGTCAGGCTATCCGTGAGTTTCTTGGAACTCAATTACCTTTTGAGGATGGTGATCTGTGTGGGTATCATGTGCAATTAGCAAGGGGTAATTTTGATTGGGAGCATCTGAGGGAGGTCTTGTGTTCGAGGGGGCAGTCTTATGATCTTAATCCTTCACAACAGCCCCAAAAATTCTCTAGGAAGTCGTTGTCTACTAATGCTCAGATTCTCATGTCGGTGGTCCTTCATAATTTAAGGCCTAGGAGTCACACTTCCTCTTTGCCTGCTGAGTCTGTTGCACTGGTTGCTCGTATGATTGAGCATGAGCCGATTGATATTACTCGCATTATTGCGAATGAGCTGAAGAGGGTTGCATTGAGTGGAACTCGGCATGGTGATCGTGCTCCCTGCAAGCTGATTTTTCCTGGTTTGATCATGAATCTGTGCAAGAAAGCAAGAGTGCAGATTCCTTCTGAGGGTCTTGTGTCTATTGACACTTTTATTGATGACATTTTTATTGAGCGTTATTGTTTATCCAGGTTGACTGCTGTTCCTGTTGCTGCTGCTCGCCCTGCTCGCCGCCGTAGTAATCCTGATAGAGAGGAGAACTTGGCATTTCATATGGCGCATCAGAGAGCATTCATGTTTTTGCATGATTCTATGTCTCAGCTGAGGTTGCAGATGATGGAGCCCCATGTGGCTCATACGTGGAGTTCTCGCCAAGACTTGGTGGATTATGCTGATTGGCCTGAGGTCAGTCCATTTCCTGAGGAGGAGGAAGGTGGCGAGGATGAGAATGTGGAAGAAGATCTCCAGGATGAGGATGAGTAGTTCTTTTTGGTTGATGCTTAGTATTTTCATTAGTATTTTTAGTGCTAGTTGTTATTTTATTTTATTTTGACTTAAGTATTGTTATGTTTTGTTCCATCCTTCTAAAGGATGAGGTATTTTGGATCTTAGGCATTGCTATGCCTTTTGGATATTTTGACACCTTTTGGTGTTTGTTTTTAATTTATTAAAGTTTTTAGTTTAATTGCTTTATATTTTTATATACTTTTGCAATTGTGTTTTAAATTTTTGTTTGTTGTTCTTGTGAAAGTGCTTCCTGGATGAAGCAAGCTTTTACACCCAATTGGGGCGGTGATGATATAATGTGAAATTAGTACGTACAAGGTACATTTTTATCGTTTCTTTAATATACCATGAATTCGATACTTGTAATTGTACAAATTAGATGTCATATTTTATTTAACAAATCTAGTTCAATATTGAATCATTTTAGTTCTAAAACTAGTGTGAGGAGCCTTTCCATTGTACATATATATATTATTTTGTGATTACCAACAATGTGCGTTTAACTCGTGTTTATTATGTTTAATCTTGCGTTTTTATTTTAATTGTGTAAAGCATGAAAGTGATCAAAGCATTTTGTTTCGCATTTCGAGTATAACTTCTCTACCATATATAACCTACCCGGTGAGTGTGTGAGCATTTGATAACCACTTTGAGCCATTTTTGCCAAGATTCAAGCGGTATCAATTCCTTGTCTATATTTGCCGATTTTTGATATGAATCTTGATGATTTTCTTTCAACCTTGA
The DNA here is from genome assembly GCF_029867415.1 of Vicia villosa. Taxonomy (NCBI): domain Eukaryota; kingdom Viridiplantae; phylum Streptophyta; class Magnoliopsida; order Fabales; family Fabaceae; genus Vicia; species Vicia villosa. The sequence goes on from NC_081185.1 coordinate 9,767,443, forward strand.
AGAGTACCATTAATTGTGGTTAGGAATGTTTCCTTTTCGCCTTAGAATAGAGAGCATTCGTGATTATGTGGTGGTAATATTCAAGTTGGGGAGAATTTAAAAAAAATTATTTTGGTTGTATTGGTAGTGAGAAGTAAATAAGTGATTGCTCAAGAGAAAAAGAAAGAGAAAAAGAAAAAGAAAAAGAAAAAGAAAAAGAAAAAAAAAGGGCTTTGTATATAGCTAGTTCCTTTAAATTAAGAAGGTGAACTCTTGAGCAATAAATTTGTGTGAGTGGTTGATAAGGATTATGGATATAATTGTATTTGAATGCTCTCTTAGGTATTGACCCTTTCGTTTCAATGGCCTTGAGAAATGACACTTCCTTGTTAACCAAGCCAAGATACAACCCTAAAGTCTTTGTGATTCTTGCTTTTACGCTTTTTATATAAATGTTGTGTAGATGAATGCATAATTAATTCTGGATGTTGGCGACATTGTTGTGTGAGTGTTAGGTCCTCAATTGTGTCTCTTACTAGAGAAGTGTGTAGGTTGTGATTCAATTTTGAAATTATTTTGTTTTAGGAACTGTTTACATCAAAGGTGTATTTAGTATTAGTATCTCAATCATGGTATTATTTTAGCAAGGGTGAAATGTTACTTGTGTGCTTATGGAATTTGAACCACCCAATTGTTTTTGTCTTAGCTTGTGATTTCTTGGTTGTATTTGTTTTGTTTGAGGACAAACAAGGGTTTAAGTTGGGGAGAGTTGTTAGTTACCAATTTGTGTAAATATCTTAGGTAATTTTTGGTAACTTTCAAGTCTTTTTGTGGTTAATAGTAGTATTTTATTATCATTTGGTATATATTTATTCTTATATTTATATTATTGTTGAATAGTTCTTATCTTTGCAATCTATGTTGGATTTTGTAGTTTTTTTAGATAATTGGAAGCTTGGACCGTGGAAAAAGGACTTTGAAGATGTTCCAAGACCAAAGCCAAAGATTGCTGAAAAGAGGTAGCGCGCTAAGCGAGGTTGAGCCCGCTAAGCGCGGTTTTGAAGAAAAGAAGGAAGTTCTGGCAGAGAGTTCCGCGCTAAGCGAGGTCTGGAGCCCGCTTAGCGCGGTTGGGCGGTTTAAGCAATTTTTGATGGCGCGCTTAGCGGGCTACACCGCGCTAAGCGCGGCCTGCGAAACTTTATTTATTTGATTAGGGGCCAAATCACTTTGAGATGTATGTAGAGATATTTTAGAGAGAACCAAGAGCATAATACACTGTAGCAAACATAGAGTTGAAGATTGGAAGCCTTGATCGTCGATTAATTGCCTTTGATGCTTGTTGATCTTCATCCTTTCCTTCTTGTGCAAGCTACCATTCTCATGGATAGCTAAATCCCTTTTGTATCAATTTAAGATGTAATCTTCCTAGCCTTTTGTATGTTTTTCTTGTGAATATATGTGTATGAACAAGTGATGATCAATATAGATGGTTTAGTTTGTTTATTAAAGCTTTTTCTTTGGTATAAATGTTTGAGACATCAATGTTTGTATCTAGACCTAACTCATCATCTTTCAAACTATAAGTTGCAGACATGGATTTAGAGTTTGATGTTTACTAAGTATCGGTTTTAAAACGTTATTTGTATTGTTTAAACGGTGGAGAAATCGTCGGTTAAACAATACGGTAAATCTAGCTATATCGTTGCGGACACGGACGATATAGGTGTCGATACGTAATTATATTGATCGTTAGCAAGTTCATAAGCATATATTTATAAGGAAACATACAAACTTAGGTCGATGAAATCGAATCTTGATGCATTTTCTTTAACTTAGAACCTTCATTAATTTACTCTTTGCTACTAAAGTGATTGAATGACCTTTTGCAAACCTAAAACTAAAGTAACATTAACTCAAGACAAAATAGGCTATAGAACGGCGGTGATATCGCAATAATCCCTGTGGATACGATATAAACGAAAAGTACACCACAATACTCTTTCAACAACAAGTTCCTCCCGAGGGGCACATTCAGAATGGGGAAGACGAGTAGGTTCGACCCCATAATGGACAAGAACAGCCCCAGAATGAGAACGAGACTGACGCCAGAGACGGGCATGCTGCCTCCTCGTTTACCCACACCTCCGACAGGCGAACAGTCCGTCACGAAGAGGAGGAAGAGCATATCAACATCCATGAGGGTGCTGACCACACCACCGCCCTCTTGCTCAAGGAACCGCGGAAGACAAATAGCCTCCTCCGACTTCAAGACGACCGCATCCACGAGCTGGAAAGGAAGCGACGATACCGCTCCCCTCCGCGGAGACGTTATCGGTCGCGTTCCTATTCCTCCTCACGATCACCACCGAGGAGACACCGTCGGCGTTCCCCGTCCTCCTCACGCTCTCCGCCTAGAAGATACCACCGTCAGAGGTCATATTCCCGCTCTCCACCATGAAAGAGCAGGAAAAATCAGAGACTTGAGGCCACTGAAACCGGAAGCCTCTCCCCTGAACGGGATCACCGAGGCCCTTCCAAAGCTGTGCTGAAACCCCGCGAACGTTCCCCTCCCAGGAACAACCGCACAAGTCCAGACAAATTCCAAGAAAAGCCCCGGCGAGGCAGACACTCAACCTCCCCGGGACCAAGTGACGAGGAGGACTTCCGCAGACCTTTGTCCGAAAGCATCCGAAGAGCCCGTCTCCCACGGGGGATGGAGAAACCACCAGTTTTGGACCAATACGACGGGACAACTGACCCTGACGACCATATTCGGAGCATCGAAGCCGTCATGGATTACCACGTCGTCCGGGGATCCATCAAATGCCGCATCTTTCCGACCACCCTCAGGAAAGGAGCGATGACTTGGTACAGGAACCTTCACCCCAACTCCATCCACTCCTGGACCGAGCTCAAAGAACTTTTTTTGAGCCACTTCACAGCCTCCCGTCGGCAACCAAAGTCGGAAGCAAATCTCGAGGTCGTGATTCAAGGAGCTAACGAGCCTCTTCGAGATTACCTCGACAGGTTCAACAAAGAAGTCGTCCAAGTACAGACGGCCGATTACATGAAAAGATACCTCCTAGAACGAGGACTTCTCCCCGGAAGCGACTTCAAGAAGGCCATAAAAATCGAGAAGGTGCACTCTATGAACGCCCTCCTCCGCAAAGCTCAGGCCTTCATCGCTTTCGAGGAAGGCGAAGCAGCTGCGATAAAAGCTTCGAGGGGCAATGATGTTGCTCGCAGCTTGAACCTCGGTGACTCGGGTTTGCGTCGAGGACATGAAAAGAGGAAAGATGACAGGTCCCACGACACCAAAGAGCGCCGAGGACCAGCTGGTCGCTTCAACGACTACACTCCTCTAAATGCTTCACGGGAAAAATTCTGGCCGAATGCAAAAGCACTGAATTCAAAAATTCCAGCATCAGGCCCCCGAAATCAAACCCCGCGAGGCCGGGAACTGACAAATACAAGTACTGCAAGTACCACAAGAGTCACGGGCATCTGACCGAAGAATGTATTCATCTGAAGGATGCCATCGAGACACTGATCAAGGAAGGTCGCCTTTTGAAGTACACCAACAAAGGGGAACCTTCCCGGCGGGACGACCAACGAAACTCTGACGAGGGCAACTCACCGGATAACAGGCCCCTGTAGGTAGCCCTGTCCGTCACCCGTCCTGAAGACTTCATACCTGCAGTCGGAATAACCACCGCACTTAGCGAATGGGAAAGATTCCCAACCGCCATGGTCGTCTCTAATGGCGGGGATCCCGGTTCTCTCACCATCAGTTCAGTGAAGAGAAAGTTCGATGAACTACTCAGCGCCAATGCACCTCGGCCCTACTCTGCGCAAATTCAAAGGAAAATCGGAGCCGATCACTTTCTATCTGGAGGAATTGTCCGGCGGAGCTCCAAACGCCACAATTCCCCTACTCGTCCGGGCAAGGATGGCAAATTTTGACGCCCGAAGTGTCCTGGTCGACGAAGGCAGTTCGGTCGACATCATGTACTCTCATCTCTTCCGGACACTCCAGCTGGACGATTCGCACCTCACTCTTTATGTGGGTTCTGACCTCCAAGGCTTCAACGGAGCCACCACCAAACCTTGGGGTTAAGTCGAGCTGATCGTCACCTTCGGGGAAGGAGAAGCTTCCAGACAAGTCAAGACCAGATTCTTGGTGATCGACTGCAAGACCCTCTACAACTGCATCATCGGACGCCCCACTCTGGCCGAGCTCACCGCCGTACCCTCCACTGTGCACCTGAAGATGAAATTCTACACGAGAACAGGACGAGTGGCCACCATCAACGCCGACATTGAAGCCGCTAGAAGAATATTTGACGCCTCCGTGAAGGGGTTACAACTGATCGCTCCCCCATCCAGCTCCAACAAGAAGCCAAGGGCCAAAGACAAGCATCCTCGCGAAGATCTACATCAGACGACCAACGTCAGCTCAGTCGACCTTGACGCATGCTTCACAGAAGAAGAGCTGAAGAAAGGCGAAGAGGCGCAACCAAAGGTAGCTCATCCCGTTCGACCTGTCCCGGACGGAGACTTCAAGCTTGTCCCGCTGGGAGACAACCCCGACAAAGCGGTGAAGATCGGTAAGGGCATCCCAGACCTACCAAGAAAGCAGCTCGTGGCTTGCCTCCGAGCCAACTCCGACCTGTTCGCTTGGAGCGCAGCAGAAATGCCCGGACTCGACCCTGAGGTCGCCTGCCACCATCTCTCCATTGATCCAGCCGCGAAGGCAGTAGTTCAACGTAGGCGTCGGCAGTCTCCCGAGAAAGCGGAGGCTGCCGAGAAAGCTGTAAAAGACCTCTTAGAGGCAAATTTTATTTCCGAGGCCAAATATTCAACTTGGCTCTCAAACGTTGTACTAGTTAAAAAATCTAATAGAAAATGGAGAATGTGCGTTGATTACACTGATGTTAACCGGGCATGTCCCAAAGATACTTATCCGTTACCTAACATTGATAGGCTGGTCGACAACTCGGCCGGCTACAAATTATTGTCTTTTATGGATGCTTATTCAAGTTACAACCAGATCCCCATGGCGAAGAGCGAAAAATAATGCACGGTGTTCATGACCGAGTCGGGTAACTATTACTACAACGTAATGCTCTTCGGACTCAAAAACGCCGAAGCCACTTACCAACGGATGATGAACAAGGTCTTCCGAGGAGAGATCGGCGATACTCTTGAGGTATACATGGACGACATGATCGTCAAATCTCGAGAAGACTCCGATCACACCGCCCACCTCGAGCGAGTATTCGAGCAGGCAAGATCCTGCAAGATGCGCTTCAACCCGGAAAAATGCACCTTCGGGGTCCGAGCAGGCAAATTCCTCGGTTTCTATTTGACCGAACGAGGAATAGAAGCCAACCCGGATAAATGCCGAGAATTCTCGGAACTCCCAACTCCTAACAACAAAAAATCCATCCAAGTCTTAAACGGGATGCTCACGGCACTATCCCGTTTCGTCGCCAAATCCGCCCAACACGCTCTTCCGTTCTTTAAGTTATTACGGAAAGAAGCGACCTTCGAATGGTCCGAGGAATGCGAGCAAGCACTAACCTACCTCAAGCAAGTTCTCTCCAAACCACCCGTCCTCTCTCGACCCAATGGCGACGAGCCCTTACACCTTTATCTGGCCGTCTCAAACGAGGCAATCAGCGCGGCTCTGATCCGGGAGGTCGAAGACGGGCAGAGGCCCGTATACTTCACTAGCAAAGCCCTACAAGGACCAGAGGTGCGATACAAGTAGATCGAGAAAGTCGCCTTGGCCCTAGTGACAGCTGCCAGAAGGCTGAGATACTACTTCCTCGCCCATACCATCGTCGTTCGAACAGATCAACCTATCAAGCAGCTACTCAGCCGACCAGACATGACCGGGAGAATGCTAAGGTGGTCCCTCGAGCTCTCCGAGTTCGACATACAATACGAAAGAAGGAGAGCACTGAAGGCTCAGGCGCTAGCAGATTTCGTAGCCGAAATGACATCAATCGTCAACCCCCCAGCCCTCGCTGAGAATAAGTGGACCATCTACGTAGATGGCGCCTCAAGCAGCTCGGGAAGTGGGGCCGGCATCATCTTGGAAAACGACGAGGGACTCATCATCGAGGTTTCCTTGGTTCTCTCTTTCAACACGTCGAACAACCAGGCCGAGTACGAAGCTCTCCTAGCGGCCCTACGACTCTCGGAGGATGTAGGCGCTCGGGAGGTTAAGATTTACACCGACTCCCAACTCGTTGCATCCCAGATCAACGGCGACTACCAAGCCAAGAACGACGTGCTTGCCAAGTACCTCACACTCGTCAAGGACAAGATGAAAAAATTCGCTAAGGCAGAAGTAGAACATATACCCCGAGAGCACAACTCACGAGCCGACGTACTATCCAAACTCGCAAGCACAAGAAAGAAAGGCGGGAACAAGTCGGTGATCCAGGAAATCCTATCAAGGCCGAGCGTGGACAAGGGCGCGCAACCTCTACCTGTGCTCGCCATTGGCGACAACAACTGCTGGATGACCCCGGTGTACAACTTTCTCACAAAAGACGAACTCCCAACCGACGCAAAAGAGGCTTCAGCAATCAAAAGACGAGTCTGCTCGTATACCATCGTCGAGAACAAACTATACCGACGAGGTTTCTCCATTCCTCTCCTCAAATGTGTCGATGCTTCGCAAGCTCTCGAGATCCTTCAAGAGCTCCACGAGGGAATCAACGGACAACATCTAGGCGGCCGGTCACTCGCGAGAAAGGCCCTCAGGGCCGGTTACTACTGGCCGACCATGCAGCAGGACGCCAAGGAGCACGTCCAGAAATGCGACAAATGCCAACGTCACGCCGACATGCACTTAGCTCCCCCGAACGAGCTTAAATCTTTATCCTCACCTTGGCCCTTCTCCACCTGGGGAATGGACCTCCTCGGACCCTTCCCGGTCGGTTCATACCAAAACAAATACCTGGTAGTCGCCGTCGACTACTTCACTAAGTGGATAGAAGCCGAAGCGCTCGCTAAAATCACGTCCCAAAACGTGCTCCGTTTTTACAAGCGGAACATTCTCGCTCGGTTCGGGGTGCCACAGGCGATTATAACCGACAACGGCACCCAATTCACAGACAGAAAGTTTCAAGAGTTTGTGGCCAAACTCGGAACGAAACAACACTTCACTTCGGTCGAACACCCCCAAACGAACGGGCAAGCTGAAGCCGCCAACCGAGTCATCTTCCGAGGACTGAAGAGGAGGTTGGGCGAGGCGAAGAAAGCGTGGGTCGAAGAACTACACAGTGTACTTTGGGCGTACCGGACGACCCCTCATTCGAGCACAGGCGAAACCCCGTTCAGGTTAATCTACGGCACCGAAGCCGTGATCCCCGTGGAGATCCGAGAACCTTCTCGTCGGACCGAGTCACCTCTCGAAGAAGAACTCAACGACGAAGCTATGAGGGAAGAACTCGACATGGTCGAGGAAATCCGAGCAGGATCTTCCCTCCGAGAGGCAAATCTGAAACAACAGATAGCTTTACGCCACAACACCAAAGTCATTAAGCGCGATTTCGAAGTTGGTGCCCTAGTGCTCCGCAGAAACATGAAAGACTCCCGCGAGGGCAAACTAGCCCCGAACTGGGAAGGCCCATACCGAGTTTACGATAAAACCGAAAATGGCGCCTATTATCTCGAGAACCTTCTCGGCGAAAAACTTGTTCGGCCTTGGAACGCTGAAAAACTCAGACTCTAATACAGTTAGATACAACCTAACGCTTCCCGGCTGCTCGTATCGAACACGAGGGGAAACCAGACACGGACTCGCGCCATGGTGCAGGCACGAATGCTCCACGACAGCAACAGTCGAAAAACCCCTATCAGATGGCAAGACCGACTACGCGGCAGGCTTTACGACAAGACCCGCCGCGGAAGTACCTGCATGGCAGAACCCCAGCTCGCAATGGGACCGTTCACGCCGCGAGCACTTGGCCCCGACCGCGGTCTCGCGCTCGCTAATGGCGCACACCTGCTCTGCGCACCCGGATCGTACACCACACGCCCGGGCTATAAACCTCGGCCGAGCACAAACATAAATATTCGGCAATAAACATTGGATCAGCGTAGATAAGCATTGAAGTTAAGCATAAAATGCAGAATAGTATTAAAAACCGACCAAACTGGCCGGAGATATCCAAATATTACAAAAATTACGGGCACGCAGACCCCAAAAATTATCCGGGCATCGCCCAACTAACATTACCTTGGCACGCAGGCCACAAAAGCATTGGCACGCAGGCCACAAAAAGAAAAAGAAACTGATCAGATGTCGTCGTCCTCCTCCTCGGCACCGTCATCCTCACCCTAGGCCTCCTGTTCATCTTCCCAGTCTTCAAACTTTGACTCGATCCGCCCGTCCACGACCTTATTGTAAGGACCGATTCCCTTCGTCACCAAGCGCGGATTGAGAACTTTCCGCTGATCCACCGCGACCGTGAATCCAACCCCCAAGGTAGCAACGCAGTCGACCTCCAGCTCCCTCACCTTGCCCAGAAGTTGAGAGCGGGTCGCCAAAGCCTTCTCATCCTCATCCTCCTCGACAGCCGGTAGATGAGACTTCTCCAGTTCGGCAACCCGATCTCGGAGTCTCTTCTCCTCGGTTTCCATGGCCCAGATTTTGTCCTGCGCCTTGCAGAGATCTTCAACAATGTCGTTTTGGATCTCATACTTGTCTTTATAATTCTTAAATTCGTGCTCCAGCGTGTCGTACTTGGTCTGCAAAGCATCATAATCCTTCTGAGGACAGACCCTCTGAGCATTGAGAGCCAACGCCAAGGCGGCCACCCTCATCATCCCCTCGAGATCCTCAAACAAGTCCTTGTCTCGGGACACCCTGTCCCGTCTGACTATGTGCCTCACCTCCTCGCGCTCGAGCAGAACATTCTTCTTCGAAAAGAGCCGCCTTAACATCCTCAACCCGCGTCCGCTTCACGGTCAGCTTGGCAGCTGCTTTATTCTTTGCCCTCATCTTCACAACTTTGTCATGCAAGTCGGCCATTTGTCTGCAAAATAAAGAGTTAGAACCGAAGGGATATTGTTCGAACAAAAAATAGTTATCTCACCTAGCAAGACCATCGCATCCCCGTAACCCCCGCACTCGAGGACGGCTTTTGTGTTGATATACCGAGGCTCCAGCATAGGACCTCCATCTTCTTCGAATAAGGGGTCCCCGTTGGGATAAGTGCACACGGCCGGTCTGAACCCATCCACGAAAGAAGCGAGCCGCTGATACCCCCCTGTATCGCGCTCGTTGAGATCCTCATCCCGGAAGATATAATAGTCGGTCCCGCGCTCGAAGTGATCAGGCTGCCACTCCAACGGGAACCGAGCAGACGGACCCACCTTCTTCACCCCGTCCTGAATATACTCGCGCTCCTCGAACAAGTGGTTCTCGGCCTCAGGAGTGAGTGGCTTGACCATAAAATACCGACTCTTGAAATGTTTGATGGAGTCCTGATAGATGGCAAACAGCTTCTTCGGCTGCTTAAAAGACACCCAGCTCCACTTGCCATCTGGGTCACGCAACCTCTGCAGATGAAACACTCTGAAGAAAAGGGGCAGGGTCGCTTCGACCTCTAAGAATCCACATACAATTTCAAAGGCCCTTAGAAACGCAAAGGCGTTAGGATGAAGCTGGGACGGGCACAGACGCAACCAACCGAAGACGCTCCGCTGCAAATGAGTGAAGGGGAGCCGAAGACCAACCTCCTTAAAGACGAACTCATACATAGCGAAACGAGGACCAGGGAATTGCGAGTAGATCCTCTGGTGAGACTTAGGCACGAAGGCGCCCCAGGAAGGCTCCTCGTCCGAGTCAAGATCCTCGATGACATTAAAGGCTTCCTTAGGACGCGTCGAGAAACGCGACGCGATCGTTCTCGGAGCGACGGCCACCCACTCCTCAAGTTCCCTCGGGGAAGTCTCGACGATGGGAATTCCCTCGTCCTGCGAGCAATCAACAGCTTCGTCCCCGTCTGATATGTCGAAGACGACGTCGTCTTTGTTTTCGTCAGCCATTTACCTAAAAAGCAGAGGAAACAGTGAATTCGACTGGTCAAATCCACCCTTCCACCGCAAGTCAAGTGAAAGGGCGAGGAAAACAGACGAGGAAAGAATCCTGCCTACCACCAAATACCGGCGAACTAAATTAGAAAGAGATGCTCGCAAGATAAGGTAACCGCAACCAACGATGCTCGGCAAACGCATCTAGCTCTCCGGTAAACACGCACCCTAATCGAGGCATCCAACCTCTTTCGCCCATCGCATTCAACCTCTCCTCGATTAATCCTAAGGCTAGACGTCTCATTCAACTATTCTTGCCCGGCTCACTCAAGTCTCACTCGGAAAACGCATGAGAAAAAAATAACGATCTCCTAGATCTACTCGGCACACTCATCAACCTTGTCCGCTACACTCATCATTCCTGCCCGCCGCGCTCAAAGCTAGAACATAAAACTTAAATAGAAGCAAGGAGAAGACGAGGAACTTACTTGAAGGAGCGGAGGAAAGATGTACGAGACGAAGAAGGGAGCTGTGAGCGAGTCTTGGAAGTTTGCAAAATGCTAAGTGACAAATGAATGGTCTTCTCACTCCTTATATAGGGAAAGAAGGCCAAAGGGTGTCATGATGGCCTAGGCAGCCTAGGAGGCTCCATCATTGCCTACACCCCCAAGGCGGCTCCATCCACAGAAAGGTACCACGTGTCATGAAGCAACTTAGAAAACCGAAGCGGCGCAGTCCGCATTTATGCTTGAAAACGGCGCTGCAATAATGGCAGTCTCAACAGCCGCCACCTGTCAGTCACACTCTAACAAGAGGCAACCGAAACGTGTCGAGTGGAAACCAAAGGGACAGCCGCCTCCCCGGCCAGTTTCCGAGAATGCGAGCCGATCACCCTTTGGCCTTACACCCGGCAGCAGCTCCTCTCCCCACCGGCCTAAGCGTACGAGGAGAGCTCAGTTGACGACAAACATTCGTACTCTTGCTCGGCCAACCTCTTGGTTAAAGTCATCACTCTCACAAGACTAATGACTTGGGGGACTCCTGTTCTGGACTGGGCCGAGCAGGCCCAGCTCTTCCCACCAGTCGAGCAGGCCCAAAGCGTTTGGGCCCATTTACTTGGTAGCCGTTAAGGATTGACCAGGCGCGAAGACCATGCGTCACACTTCAGCGAAGGATCCGGTCAACCTCCTCCGGATCCTATGCCACGCTCATCCAGAACGTGGGTCACCTGCTGACTCAGCCCTAGCACAAGGACGTTCTGGCAGTTTCCTAGCACGTGGGCCTCCAATTGGATTTGGCCCAATTAGGAAACCTTGGCCCAGCGCTGGGGGCTATAAATACCCTCTTTCACTAGAGGGTCAGGTATCATATTCTTCACTCTCTAAACCTTCATTCTCTGATAGCTACTGACTTCAGCATCGGAGGACCTTGCAGGTACCCCCCCCCATCTTGCTCTTCAAGCCAGATTCTGACGCCTTGACGATTCTTCTGATTAGGTACGATCAGTTAATATAATTGTAAAATTGGTTAATGACACAACCTTATATTTATATTATAAAATAAACTTTAAAAATAAATATATATTTTTTTAAAAAAAATATTGTTCACCGTATTTATACGCCATACTCTTCTCATTTTCTAGAGCAACTATAGATACAATTCCACCTCCATTTTCTAGATACATATCCTACTTCCATTTTCTAGAATAACAAACAATAAGAAAACTATAGCTTTTGAAATGCTAGCAAATAAGAGTTCAATACAAGAACCTAATCTTAGCTTTTGAAACTACTTAAATTTTTTAATCAAAAGTAATTTATGAAATTCTACAAGAACTTAACTCTACGTAAAGAATTTAAATAAAAAATCTTTTATAATTTTTAGACTTTTTGTCTAATATTTAAAAAATATAATGCTTTAATGTTTCAAATTTAAAATAAAAAGTTAAGTAAAATTACCTTGATTAAACATGGATCTTCCAAACGATAAACATCTTTAGCACAAATTTTTCTCTATCAATATCTTTATTTTGAACCTTAACTTTATTAAGATCATCTTTATGTACTTCATCTTCATCTTATTGTAGGATTCACATCTTCTGAAACAAAAATAACCCTAAAGTAAAGAGTCAAAGATAACAAAATAAAATAAGTAATTGTTATCATGAGATAGAGAAGAAAGGAGCCTAATGGTTTACCTTTGATGGATTTTCGATAATGAAAGAAAACAAAGAGATAAACCAAGTTAGAAACAACTAGGGTTTCATTCACTATCTCTTGTATGTTTTAGATTAACCTAAGGAAATTTCTTAATACACCTTATGCGTTTGAAAAACACCCTATGAAAATCCAAAATTTCTCATAAGATTTTGGAGATGCATTTCCGGACGCACCATTATCTTCAGTCAAAACGTTACAAGTGAGGCACACCAAGTATACTTTCCAAAATTTTATCTGAAAATGCATCTCTATATTCACACCAAACAAAATCCGGAGTTGCATCTCCGTAACCAGACTAGATAGTAAATTTTAAGTTTGTTTTAGTAATGCTCATATGAATTAGTCAAAAGGTATACTATGATGAATTATACAATACAAAGGATATGCGGAAAAATGACATATATAAAGTTATAAATCAAGAGTACATAACGAAGTTGAAATAAGTCAAAATAAAATACTATCGAGAATAAATCCATAGTACAAAAATTATAAACTATTGCGTATGACAAACTCGGAATCGGCCTCGGGATGCCCTATTCCTACGTTGCCTCTTGTACTGTAGTTCCTCCCGAGCCTCCCAATCTCTATGATATGACGACATCTACGCAACACATCAATAACATGATATGCCCTAGCATGCTCCTTCTCTAGTATCTCCTGATGAGCTGGCCTCGGTGGATCTTCTGAAGCATCATGTACCATATAAGGATGTGATTCCCAGAAGAATTACTAGATGTAATGGTCTACATAGCTCTAATCGCTCCTAGCTATGGTACTTCGTGCCTCCTTTGGTCCCAGATGATTAAGATATCATCAAACATAGCATTCATATCTCTAGTTGTCATAGTGGGAGGAACAGACATATAAGGGTCTCTGGGAATATACTGCAAGTAGCCAAACTAACGCATGAAACACTCGGGTAGATGAGGAAATGTCAGATTTAAACCGCAAGCCAATCATCCCGAGTATAATACTATATTGTCAAAAGGACGCGTCTAATGGTGATCGACGTAAGAATGGAAATGTATATCCTCTTCTACCAAGTGGTCAAGATACACTCTGAACGACTTTGTTTCCTGGTACCCTCTGAGCGGGACGAATGTAGGAGGATCCATGTCTTAAAAGAGTTGGAACACATGAATCATTAGTTAGTAACAGCGTTGCAATAGTGTAATGAAAATGACAGATAAAGACTAAAAAACCAAAAAATATTATCGTCAATAGTTTGATGCTTCCTGTCACGTGTTTTATCTTCCACATACAGCCTTCGGATAATTTAGAATACAAGTAGACCAAACAAGCATCCCCCCAATTGTACTCATGGGTCCGCTCAAAGTCATCGAAGTACTGCATGTAGATGACATCCACATAAATACACTCTTGTCCACAAAAATGGAAATGTGAACCAAATACAACATGTATGCTTTCATAGAATACGCTTTATGCCATGCTACCTGCTCGTCATCACTAATAGCATGATGTGCTCTAAGTATCTCATATGTATATACCTTATACAAGAAGCTAAACCTAGCATGAGGAACTCAGGTGGTTTCAAAATCCATCATTGTGGCCTCTGGGTCAACTCCTAGATAGTCTACCATCAATTCTAGTGCCTCGTCTCAGTTAATATTCCCATGATCTAAAAGTTTCCCCCTAATCGAAAGATGCAGCAGACGCGAAACATCTTCTAGTGTGATAGATGTTAGGAGTGAATTAGTAGTGTTTTCATTTGTTAAATTAACTACCTTTTGAGCTAAAAGTGAACATATCTTGTGCCTTTTTAAGGATTTCTTTGTAGAATTGAACTTTTAGGGTTCGATGCTAATCTTAGAACAACTTGCATCACTTTGGGTGTTATTTGTGCATATATTGAAGCTAAGAGGCAAAGACGAGGAAACACGCAGGCGTAGAGCTCTAGAGAGGAAGAATCACAAAGAAGAAAGAAGAGTTAAAGGGCGAGCCGCGCCAATAATGGGCGAGACGCGCCAAACTCTCTGCCTTGGGTTTGCGCCGCGCCATTGCGTGCCGAGGCGCGGTGGCTATGTTACAAAGTTAAATTATTATAAATAGAAGCCCTAGCCCTCATTAGAAGGGAATCCTTGGTGAACGAAATTGAGAGAGCAATCCTATTCCAGAGCAGAACCAAACTTCCGACGGAGAATTCAACATCAATTGAAGACATTCCCTTGATGAAGATGAATCCTTCCATGAATTCTTGTGTGTTCTTCATGGCTATGGAGAGCTAAACCCCATTGTGTTATGTTTAAGGTAGTAGTTAACCTATGAATATGCAATTACTTTGATTAATTCCTATGAACAATTGTTTGAATTTATTATCAATAAGAAATCTTGTTTTTATCTTAAATCATTGTGGAGTCTTTGATCGAAAGAAAGGATTCTAACTTTTGCCCTAGGTTACTATATTGATTCAGTCCCAATTTGCAGAGATGGAATTGTGATTGAGTTTTCATAATTATCATTCTTTATTACTATTATCGATATTGATATTTGGAGAGATCAAATCTCATACCGGTAAAAGTCTATCTAATTTGATTTGCAGACATGGAATCATAATTGAGGATAAGTGAAGATAGTAATTCAAATGAGTGTTCAATTGTGATTTAATTAACAAATTGTATAGGAATAGGTTGATGAACCCTAAAGCTCAACATATCTCTTTAATCGTTAACAAACTTTCATTATTCGCATTTAAATTATTGTTTAGATTTGATAGCATTATAATCATAAAACAAATTCAACTACTTGTTCTCACTCAAAATAACTAATATAGAACGGCAGTGATATTAAACCAATCCCTGTGGATACGATATATACCGAAAATATTTACCCACAAATACTTTCAACAAATTGGCGCCGTTGCCGGGGATTGGTGTCAATATTGCACGCATTGCAATAGTTTTATTTTGAGTTTTTATTACTATTTCATCGATTAGGTTGTTTCACTCGTTTGTTAGTTTTTGCAGAAATTCGTGTATGCGCAGCAAAGTTCCCAGTGATCAACTTCTTTTTGATCCCGAGATCGAGAGGACCGCTAGGAGGCTAAATAGTAAAACACGAAGAAGAGCAAACATAGCAAGAGCAAGAGACAACGCAACCGCAACATCATCACAACAACTTGAAACAATTGACGAATCGCAAGAAGGAATTTTCTTTCACGAACTATTCGCTGAAGAAGAACAGGAAGTTATTATACAACCAACTGTTGTCAACATGGCTGCTCCTGATCCATGTGCAAATAGTCCAAGACTCAACCCACAGTTCGCTAGAACTGCTGCCAACGGGCGATCGTCAGAATTGAAGACCGGTATCATACAGTTGATTTGTGCAAGTCCTTTCGCCGGATTGGACCACGAAGATCCATACACGCATCTTACTCGGTTCTATGAGTTAGCGGGTACAACTGGTGTAGCTCAAGCTGATGAAGAGACACTATTCAAGAGGTTGTGCCCACATTCTTTGTTATCTAAAGCAAAAGATTGGCACTTGGATCAACCCGAAACAATGATGACCGACTGGAATACCTTAGAGGGAAAATTTTTAGAAAGGTTTTACTCTCAAAACCGATTCTTAGAAGCAAAAACAGCCATAGCAGTATTCTCCCAAGGCTGTAATGAATCATTGAATGAAGCATGGGAAAGGTATAAAGCTATGTTGAGAAAATGCAAAGGACACGGTTTTGCAGAAGTTGATCAAATCCACATGTTCCGTAACGGTCTCACAGCTACAAACAAGACACTCTTGGATGCCACAGCTGGTGGTTCACTTATGTCAAAGACACCTGCTGAAGCTACTCAGATAATAGAGCGAATGGCGCTGAATGATCGTCAGGGGAATCATGATCGAACTGTCAGAGATAAGAAACCCAGAATTTTGGAATTGAATAACAGTGATGCCCTCCTTGCGCAGAACAAACTACTAACTTCACAGGTGGAGCTTCTGACACAACAAATGTCCAAACTTCCACAACAAATCAAAGAGCTGAATGGTGTATCAAATTCACACCAAGTTGCCATGTGTGAGTTATGCAAAGGAGATCATCAAACTGGATTTTGCCCACCGGTCTTAGCTGAAGAAGTGAACTATATGAACAACAACCAAGGACCGAGGCAAAACCAATACCCAAACCCACCGCCGTATCAGCAGAATTATCCTCCGAGGAATAACAACCAAGGGTATCAGCAAAGACCCAACAATCAAGGGTATCAACAACAAATGTTTCAGCCTTACACTCAACCACTGCCGCAACAACAAGGAGGACAATCTAAGTTGGAAGAGACCATGAATCAATTCATGCAAATGTCAATGACCAGTCAGAAAAATCAGGAAGCTGCAATCAAGAATCTAGAAACCCAAGTCGGGCAATTGGCTAAACAAATTGCAACTAATCAGTCAAATGCGACATTCTCAGCCAACACTCAAGAGAATCCAAAAGAGCATTGCAAAGCGGTGGTGACAAGGACTGGGCAAAAAGGAAGTAATAATGAAGTTGAAAAGAATGATGCTGAAGATGATACGGAAGAGAAAGCTGAAAAACATGATGAAGAAGATGAAGAATATGAAATTATTGATAATAATGCTGAAGAAGAAAATGTGAATAGAGAAGTTAAAAAGAAAGAAAAGGTAAAAAGAAAGAGTAGTAGAGAAAAAATGGCAAGCAACGTGGTACCAAGTCAACATTTTCCATACCCTCACGCCCCATCAAAGAAAGACAATGCCAGGCAATATACCAGGTTTATGAGCATCTTCAAACAACTTCACATAAACATACCATTTGCCGAAGCACTAGAACAAATGCCCAAATATGCTAAGTTTATGAAGAACATGCTCACAAAGAAAAAGGGATACAAGGATGAATCAATTGTGATGCTTGACGCCCAATGTAGTGCTATAATCCAAAGAACTACCCCACGAAAGGAATCTGATCCAGGGCGAGTAACCTTACCGTTAAATATTGGAAGAAATTTTACTAGTGCTGGGTTAATCGATCTGGGGTCTAGCATCAATTTAATCCCTTTATCTATTGTCAAGAAGTTAGGGAATATTGTGATGAAGCCTACTAAGATGACATTACAATTAGCCGACAAGTCTATCACCTCACCGTATGGAGTGGTTCAAGATTTGTTAGTGAAAGTAGATAAATTTTTCTTCCCGGTGGATTTTGTGGTTGTAGACATGGAAGAAGATCATGAGGTACCGGTAATCCTAGGAAGGCCATTCATGAAAACCGCCCGAATGATGATTGATATGGATGCGGGGGTCATGAAAATAAGGGTGCAAGATGAAGAGGTAAAGTTTCATCTGTTCAAGGCCAAGGAGCACCCCATGAACAAGATCGATATCTTCCAAATTGATGCAACCAAAGAAGATAACACTCAGCCTCCAAGCTACTTTCAAGTTGGACAAAAGGTGCTCCTATACAGGTCAAAATTACGATGTTTTCCAGGTAAAGCGACACCAAAATGGTCAGGACCATTGGTAGTAAGAGAGATATGCGACCACGGAGCCGTTATGGTGGAGAATCCTTAGACAAAAGAGAAGAGAACCGTGAATGGAAAACGGTTGAAAGATTATTTTGGGGGAGAGGAGCCAAAGTCACCATTTTTAAGTCCTTGAAAGCATGGACCGTCGAGCTCAAACGACGTTAAACAAAGCGCTTGTTGGGAGGCAACCCAACATGGTACGAACTTTCTTTTATTTACTTTATTTTCAGTATGTTTGTTTATATATCATCAGTCGCCATGGCAAACCAAGGGGAAAACAAAAGAAAAAGAATTTTTTTTTTGAAAAACAGCGCGCCTCGCCAGCGAAAGGGCGCGCCAAGAAGCTGGAACAGAAGGTTTGGCGCGCCTCGCCACTAAAGGCCGAGGCGCGACACTATGACTTTTCAGTTTTTTTAAAAACATAGAAATAGGGTTTTAGTAAACCCCACTTCATTTGTTTTCCCCCACACCGAGCAGCAACAGCCTCCAGCGAGCCTCGAGCAAAAATTTCAAAAAATTTTATTCGTTCATCATCTGCATCCCATCCCCAACTCCATTCAAGGTATGTTTCTTCTCCTTTTTGCTTTTCAAATTCACAAGAGATGGGTTTCGAAACCCTAAGAATGGGTAGTTAGATCTAAGTTATTTGAATGGCCAAATCTGGAAACCCTAGGTTAGAAGACTAATTTAAGATGCTCTAGTTGAAGAAACATTGTCGATTGAGTTGTGTGTGGATGCCCCAATGCACCACAAAAGTGCTGTCAAAGTTTCGCACACAGTCGCGCCGCGCCACGAACCTGCGAGCCGCGACTATGTTAATTGCTGCAGTTTTTTATTTCTTATTGAATAATACTGTTTGTGTGGGTGCCGTTATGTTTTTGTTTTGCAGATGCAACCAGCCAAGAGAGGTCGAACCAAGACCACCAGTACCGGTCCTCATGGTAATCGTCCCCGAGACCCCAATACCAAAAGATTTTTGGGTCCTACACAGAAGGCGATATTTGCTCAACTGGCCTCTCGCACCATTCTCCCGGAGAAGCTAGTTGTCCCAAAGGACGATAGCGAGTACAGCACGCTTTGGAGTTACTTTGAACACCGGAAGTGGGACCGTGTATTTGACCCGTATACAGAAATTAATATGGATATTGTACGGGAATTATATGCAAATGCCATCAAGCTCACCCTAGATACCATAGCCTACAACTACGAGACGTTTGTTAGGGGTCACACCATCCGCTTTGACCGACAAGCGTTAAGTGAATTTTTGGGTAACCCGCTGGAATTACCAGAAGGTGAAAAATGTTACTATAGGAAGCATCTGTTGGAAACAACATACAGGCTGGATGATGTTTCAAGAAAGATTTGTATAAAGGTAAAAGGACCGGTACTTGGGAAGAATGGAGCCCCAATCCACTACCACAGGAAAGACTTAAACATCGATGCTCGAGCAGTGTTGTCAATCATGAGTTACAACATCCGACCCCGGGCACATGTTACTACCATTCCTATGGACGCGGCATTACTGATGAGAGTCCTCATATCCCGAAACTCAGTGGACATTGCTTTCATCATGGCACAAGAGCTGAGGAGAGCAGCTTTGAGTGACACTGAACATGGGATTAATGACAAATGTGTCCTGCCATTTCCTGGTCTGATTATAGGGTTATGCCATGCTGAGGGAGTGGATTGCTCCGATAAGGGGCATTTACTAATTCACTCTACCATTGATGATGTTTACATTGCCAGGTTCTGCAAGACTCCATTCGAGAAGGATCAGCAAGCTGCGGGAGCTAGATCCCAAGCTGGACCGTCTGCAGGCCCTCCTCCTACCTTTGATCCACTGGTAGCCCATCGCTATTATGCCTCCATGTGGGAAGCGAGTCAGAGGTCTCAGGTTTTCCTGCACGATGCGATGCAACAGCAGTACAGGAACTCTATCTGTGCCCCTGAGGAGCGTACCTTTCCTACCCGGGAGAGTTATTTCACCTACTGTGGATGGCCAGAGTCCGATCCTTATCCTGTGGGGAGTGGGGCCACCAGTGGAGTTGAGGAGCCAGAACAGAGTGAGCAGGTGCATGAGGAAGATGGTATGTCGGAGGAGGAGGATCCCATGTGGTGATTGTGAGGGACGAGAGGATGTTATTGATTTGTTTTGTTGACTGATGATATTTTATTTCTTGTCATTTAGTATTTTTTTTTCGTTTACGGATCTTAGGTGGCATTTATGTCACATGACTCAGTTGGTTTAATATTTATGTTTGAATGATTTTATTTTGTCCCCAATTTAGAATGAGTAATCCCACAGCAAAACGAAAATCTCAAGCAAGATAGTGAAAGTACCAACAATGGAGCAACATGCATGAAAATGGTAGTGAGTGAAATTTTAAACAAACTGAGTTTCACTTTCTTTTTCAATAAGTGACAAGTCAGGTATGAATTTTCAAACTCCAACTCCTAATGCGTGCATGAAACGTAGGTTATTAGTAAATACTTGATAGAAGTTCTTTATGGTACACTATTTTTGTTGGATCGGCTTAGCCTTAACCATTGTGAGGAAAACTTTCCATTTTTTACTATATATGCAGGAGACCATCGATTATTTCAACTTGTTTGTATCATGCTAAACCATCTGTTGCATCGTTTATGGAAATCTGTGGAAGTGATTTAGGCATTTGTTTGAATCTGAGAGTTTTTTTGAGCTAGTTTCATCCTAAAACTTATTTTCTTCTGTGAGAGTGTGATCCTTCGCTAACCATTCTTTGAGCCTGAGGTCAAGGTAAATTTCATCATATGCACCAAGGAAACACCTGGTGAGTTTTGATCTCAATAAAAGTTTTGTTTTGGACCATCGACCATAAACTTTGGTGATGTGTTTTCTCTTTGACCTTCATAGAAAGTAGGGGAGCATTCATATAATCTAAATACAGGTTGATCCTCAAGTTGGGGAGAGTCATAATCAAAAGAAGAGTAAGTATAGGCAGTGACTTGCAAAGAACAAAAGAAATTCGTAGCTTGAAAAAAAAAGAAAAAAGAGAGAAACAAAAGAAGAACAACGTTTGAAAGTAAACAGCTGTTGAAAAAAAAAGAGAGAAACATCGACTTTTGTTGATTTAATCATTTGGATGAGTGTTTAACCCCTCTATTATTCATCATACTTTTTGATGAGAGTGATTAGTGCTGATTCAATTACAATTGTGTAGTGTTTTGAACTTTTGGAGGTAATTTTCTTTCAAAATCTGTTTCATGTATGTGTTCTGAGTTTGCAGGGAGATGAGGAGTATCTGATTTGGCTGCTGAATTGAGTCACTTGAAAAACCTTTTTGAAAAACTTGTGGCATGATTGTTGGTATGTTTTGTTGTATTTATTGAGGTAAGCAATTTTGTTTAGGGACAAACAAAACTCTAAGTTGGGGAGTGATAACACGAAAATGTATCACATATTTGGCTTGATTTACATATATTATTTCCCTATTTTATCTTAATTATGTTGTTTTATGTTGGTATTATGCTGGTATTTTCATTGTTTTAGGTTTTATGTTCGTTTTGAGGACTATTTGTGAAAAGGAGAAGAAATGGAGCTAAAATGACTACTAATTGTGCCTAAAAGATGAAAAATGGGTGCTGAAGTGAAAAGGAGGTGCAAAGAAGACCCAATTGTGCAAAGATGCAAGCCCAAACCACAAAGAATGAAGAAATGAAAATAATATATCTATCTATATATATATATATATATATATATATATATATATATATATATATATATATATATATATATATATATATTATATGTATAAGAACGTGGGCCCCACGTCACATTTATATATATTATATATATATATATATATATATATATATATATATATATATATATATATATATATATATATATATATATATATATAATATATATAAATGTGACGTGGGGCCCACGTTCTTATACATATAATATATATATATATATATATATATATATATATATATATATATATATATATATATATATATATATTGACGTGAGTCACTTATATATTTGTGAAATATGGAGACGTCCGTCTCCTCCATTTTAGGGGGGCCACGTCTGCCACGTCTCCTTAGGAGACGCCCGTCTCCTCCCACTAGGTCCACTTGAGACGCACGTCTCAAGTCTGTTTTGAAATTGGAGAATTACACGCCGCAACGTACTTCTGCAGAGTCATTAATGTGCTACATTTTAGGAGAAAAAAGGGGACCAGCTAGAACGAACAGTTACCAAAAAGAGCACTATATAAAGAATCAGATATTCACGTAAAAGGGGTTGGACCATGCTTAGTCCCAGCCACTGTTTTTAGTTCAGTATTATTTTCCTTTCATTCCAGCAATTTTAATTCCAACTTTTATTTCTACTTTCGTTCATATTTTCTCACAACAATTTCTACACCGGAAATTGTTGTGAATCTTTAACTGATCTAACCTTACGTTAGATTTGGTTTTTATTTTCCTTGCCTTTAATTTTACGCCCAATAATATTTGAAGAACCATCTAGCCAACCTGTGGCGGAGGTTCGAGTACTGCAAGATTCATATTTATTTCATTCAGGTTTATTATTTACTGCCTTTATATTATTTATTTACATGATATATTATATGCCAATTAATATGCCTATTATTATGAATCGAATCTATTTATGCATGTTTAACCATATTAATATGTCTGGCTAATTTATTTAGATGTCGGTATGTAAAGTAAGTTAACCATGGGATCCGAAATAAATTGGCTTAATTATGTTTTATTAAATATCACTTGTTTTTGGTTTGTATGTCTAATTTAATTAGTAAGTCTTAAAACCAATAGAGCGAAAGTTTGAGGGCTTAAGACGGTCAAAGGTTAAAATCAATAGAGCGAAAGTTTGAGATCTTTAACTGGATAGTAGACATAGGACATTAGTTTTAAGGATGGCGAAAGCGTATTAGAACTAATTAGAACTTATTTACTTTCAAAAAGTGTTTTTAAACCCGCGCGGGATGGCAAAAGCATACGTTAGGGATATTAGCATGTTCCGAGTCAACAGAGCGAGAGTTTGAGATTAGGAGATTTAAGTAGATAACGACTTCATAAAACAAGCATTTTATTAACTATGTTGTTTTCAAAAAGCGTTTCTAAATCTTGTGGGATGGCGAAAGCGTACATTAAGAGTTAGGATCGTAGTCTGAATCAATAGAGCGAGAGTTTGAGAGGAGGACTTTTAAATAACATAGTTAGTAAAGATCTTTGATTTAATTAGAATCTGGCCAATGGAACTTCGGATCACCTAAGTTAGATGAAATACATACTGATATCCGTTTGTTATTATATTTTACCTAGACTTAAGATTTTAGTTTCCCCATTTATAAAAAAAACCCAAATATCATTAGCCTTAGCTTTACATAGTAACTTTAGATAACGGTAGGTCGATTTATAGTCCCTGTGGATTCGATATCTTTTAAAACTACACGACACGACTGTGCACTTGCAGTTATCCCGACTAATAGACACGCAAAGTCGCGATCAAGTTTTTGGCGCCGTTGCCGGGGACTATTCAAGTCGATATCGTAACTCGCTGTTACACCGTAGAGACTAAGGCATTAATTTTTTTTCTTTAAATTTACTACTATGTATCATCCAAACTTTTTCTACAACTCCCAACAACAGTATTTCGAGGGATACCAAGAATCCCATAAATCCGACCTCGAAATACTGTTGGAAAATTTCAATGCGTCACAAACTCATTCTCACCCGAATTACCTCTCCAATTACCAATTCCAACATTCTGAGGAGTTGCAAGAATTTTATACTTCCAACCAAACCTATCCTCAACCGAATTCCCTCTACAATCACCACAATCAATATTTCGAGGAACCACAAGAAACCTATAATCCAAACCTCGAAACATTAATTGGGGATTACAATTCGACACTAGCTTATCCTCAATCGAATTTCCTCTACAATCACCAATCCCAACATTTTGAGGAACCATAAGAATTTTATAATTCCAACCAAACCTATCCTCAACATAATTTCCTATACGATCACCACGCCAAACATTTTGAGGAGTCACAAGATTTTCATAAATCCAACCTTGAAATCTTAATGGAGGATTTTATTGAAGAACAAAGTCTCTCTAGGCTAGAATCTATGATGACGAAGCACTTTGAGGAAACAAAAAATGCAACGCTAGCTCCCTTTGAAGAACCTCAAGAATCCCATAATTTTAACTTCGAAACATCAATGGAGGATCCCGACGAGACGCTAACTCACTCTAGATTAGAAGCCATGATGGAGCACTTTGTAGAGACACAAACCGTCCAAAACCAAGAGTTTATCAAACAAAGTCTTCAAAACAATGAAACCATTAGGCAATTGACCACTATGGTTGAGTCTCTCGCGACTCACAACATGGCATTAGAGACTCAAATCGCCCAACTCGAACAAAAGCCACTAGGAGACTTACTTAAGGAGTATATTGACATAACCATTAGTGAAAAACAAATTGAAATTCTTGAGGAGAATTATAATGAGATTGAGGAAGGGAACTATGAGAAAGAGGAGAGTGATAATGTGGTTGAAGAGATTTCTAGTGAGAAAAGAGTGGAGATTGAGAAAAATCCACCAACACCATCGGAAAGGGAGGTTGTAGAAGAGGTAGAGAGGGAAACACCTATTGTTATTCCTCTTCCCTATACCCCACCGATTCCTTTTCCGCAAAGTTTTGTGGAAGCTAGGGTAGACTCCAAATCCATAATGCATGTGAAGATATTGGAAAATATCCACACTAATGCACCCTTATTTGAAGTCTTGCATAAAAAGAGAAATTTAGACGACCATGAAACTAAGAATATCATTAGTGATAAGAGGGTAAGGTTAACCTTTGAGGTGGTGGATAATATCACTAAGCCCGAACTTGAAAAGCTGATACTTAGGATCGATCCAGAACTGCCACCACGATTTCAAAAGAATGAACCACCCCACAGAAGAAAGAAAAGAAAAGGTGAGGGATATGTGAGATGGCTTGATAAGTGGCCATGGAAAACGAGGTTTGCTAAAAATTCAACCGAGGAGTCATTCTCGAGAGAACCACCTTGAGTACTTGCACTCTTAAGCCGTCGAGCTATCGACGTTAAACAAAGCGCTGCGTGGGAGGCAACCCACGAGTTTTCAGTTTAATGTTTTCCTTTTATCGTTTGAACTTGCAGATAATAAAGATATGGATCGCTTGTCACGTCTCGGCCATATCTAGGCGAAAAATCTATAGACGATCATCTCAAAGATGAATGGGTCTCCACGCACATTCCTACGAGTGTTACTGCTGGTGGTGACACCGTTGATGAGCATGATAAGAGAAGATATTTCCTCCGGACGCAGAGCAGATTTGGTCGTGATGGAACGCCTGTAGCATCCATATAGGTTCTGTCTTTTCTTCTCCACCTTGGATCGAAACATTGAGGACAATGTTTGGTTTAAGTGTGGGGGAGAAGCTTTACCGCTTTCATTTGTTGCTTTATTGTTTTCTAGTTATGTTGTCAAGTCTTTATATATGATTTTCTGTTGTTATCAAATTTCCCCAAAAATTTGAAAATTTTTAACCACCAACAATTTATTTTCTTTTTGATGCGTGGCACGCACACTCTGAAAGTATTTAGGTCGTCACACTTTAGGCTTTGTTAGAAAGACTTGGGAATGTTTCAATAACATCGATACTGTCTTGACACCCTAAACCCCGTCATTATGTGATATCAATTTGGATGCCCATTATGTCGAGACCTTAGGATCAAGTTTTCAAAGTAGCTCTTAAGTAGTTTATATTAGCAGTCGGCACCATCTTAAGCACAAACTACATAGGGAGTCGATGAATATAAGTGAATGATCCTGTCTATAATAAAAAAATGATTTAATTGAAAAATAACCTTCCAAGTTAGGTGACCCTCACCCGGTCATTTAGCCCAACGGTTGTTAAGCCAATAAGGATTTAATAATTAGCACCCACTGTTGGTTGGCCTAGAGGTCACTGGTACTGGGCTTGGTAGGGTGGATTACGGTCCGATCCCCCACAACCGCAGTTGGGAAAGATGGGGCTTCACTGTTATACCCCAAAATTTGCCCACATCTTTTTTCAAGAAAACTCCAATCTGAAAATTAAGAGTTTCATATAATCATGGATTTTTATTTCAAATATCCTAGCATATGAAGTACTTAAATTTCAAAATTTCTCTTACACAGTAACTTGGCCTACAGTGGAATTTATTCTTACGCAAACGCCAAATGCTGTTCATTACACCACAAATACTATTTATTTATTTTACAGATAAATAGTACTAACACAGTTCATGCAGGGTTAAATCTTTTTTGCAGGCGCAAAAGCAGGAAACTCACACTATACTGGTAACAATTGTTTTTGGTTTCCCACTAACTTTTGTACTATATTCCATTATTTTCAAAATCTTTTCAAATCTCTTCTTTCCAATTCAAATCTCAACTTTATTCTACACATCTCTCTTTTCCCAACAATATCATACACTTTCTTTCAAATCTCACTTCCACTCAAATTTCCTTTTGTACGGAATCACATCATTCCCCAACGTCTCTATCATCTTTCCATTCTATAAATACCTCTCATTTTCTTTCATAAAATCTCACATCAAATTCCAATTCATCTTTCAAATTCCTACCTCATATCTATTTTCTCTTCTTCCCTGACAAGAATGGCAAAGTGGATAGAGACACTGTTTCTTACAGTCATCACCATTGCTACGGTGATCATGACTTTCTTCTGCCTGCATAGTCCTGAGGAGTGTGGACCTGCAATGGTTATGCTCCCAATCATCTACATGTTATTGATCATAGCATGGTTCATCAACCGTCATTTTTAAAGTTTGCCGTGTTTCTTATTTTCTTAAACGTACCGTCTATTCGTCGTACTGTTCAATAGTATGTAATATTTATACTGTCAGTATTAAATGTTGTACTATTTGTCATAATATTGCTAAGATAATATTTTGTGTGTTTCTGCCAGTCAAATATTTCTATTTCTGTGCATTTAACAATTTTCAGGTTATTATCGGTAATTTTACCCGCATACTGTAAATATCTGTTATTATGTTTCTGTTTTCTAACAAGTCATGTAAATAAATTTTTCATGCTTCACATATAACAAAAACAAAAATAACAACAAAAAAGAAAATTAACTTTGACAGTTGATTTTTTCACTTTAACTGCTGCTTCAGTACACGAACAGTCGGTTGACAGACAAACTGCAGACAGTACAATTCACAGTGATTTGCACAATCAATCAAATCAATCATTCACAATTCAAATTTCCAAGATTTTTGTGTTAGAAGTCTTCTGAATATCACATGATTAGCAGAAACTCAGCACTGCACAAAAATCAGGTACGCTTAACTGCCTCCTATACAGACAGTCCCTAATCAGGGTTTTTCTTGTTTTAACAGGAGCAACAAGTTTTTGAGAGCTCAAATGGATTTCATATACATCCATACATCTCAAAGTACCATCATACAAATTTTCAAACTTCAATTCACTCAGACGCACCGTCAGCAGCTCAAACAGTCAACAGACGACCCGTTTGACCAAAAAAGTCAACTGACAGTCAAAAATGAAATTTTTTGTCAAAGTCCATATTTTGTCAAAGGATTCAACATTTGATCATTGGATGATCATAATTCATCAAGGAAAGATCAAAAATCAACAAAACCCTAAGATTCAAAATTAGGGTTTTTGCCTGAAAAGTCAACTCAACTTTGACTGATCATAACTCTCTCATCCTTCATCCAAAAAATGTCAACCAAAGCTCATTTTGAAGGAAATTCAATTATCTTTCAAATGCAATTGATCCCATGGTCATAGCATTCACCATTTGAAAAATATGGCCAAAGACATTACAGGTCATTTTCAAAGTCAACAAAAAGACACTTTTTTCAAATGGACACACAAGGAGAACCAAAAATCATTTTGATATGAGACCAAAGACATTGGTTAGAGGACTCTTTGAGGTTTCCAAAAAGTGCAAGATCTCCTTCATATGACAAAAATTGAAGGATTTACACCTTGTTGAAGTTGGCTAAATTTTGGGAAAATGCATGAAATCAACATTGCTCAAAAATGTTTTTTTTCCAAATGAGTCCAAGTTTTTATGGTCCAAACATCTTTGCCATGTTACTATGGGCCTCCCACGACCAAGACAAAGCCCACATCTTTTTTATCCATTTTTGATTTAATTTTATCACATATAAGATTAAATTTAAAAAGGAAAATGGAAGAATAATGGGTAGCTTATTTTCCAAGCATGACTCATCAAATAATCACTTAATTATGCAGCAAGGAGGCTGCAAGGGAAGAAGTGTGAAGAGCAAGCCAAGGTTGCTTGAGTTCCAAGCCAAAAAAGTCAAAAATTCAACAAAAGCAATCAATGCTTTTAGCTTCAATTTTAAGCACCTCATGGCTTATAAATAGGCAAGGATATTTCACAAACAAGGGGAGCCAAAGAGAGAACGAAATAATAGCCCAAGCATAGCATAGAAACATCATAATTCTCACAAAAAATTTCCAAACTATGTAATTTTCATTTTCATATTTCCAATCAATATCAATACAAAACAATCATTCAAATCATCCTTTGAGGTCATATAGAGTAAGATTGATGCACTAAACAAGTCCCATGATGCTTTAAATACGTGTATCATCATCTTCATGTTCATAACTTCATAACTTTCGTTTTCCAAATTTTCACGTGTAATAACATAATCTAACCTTTGATTTGAGTTCCTGACATCATTTAGAGTGGATTCAATGTAGCTCATGCAAGGAACCGCTCCTCTAACACCTTCCACCATTGTTGGGTGTTTAAACTTGAGAAGCTTCGAGTTACATCTTCCATGGACTTTTAGCAAAAACTAATGCCACTAATGAATTCAGAGGGTCTTAATTAGGCTATCTGGGTTGTTTGCAACCATTTATTTTCGTGTTTATGCAGGTTTAAAGAAGGAGGAAATCGGACATCAAAAGCGTTGCCAAAAGCCCTAAAAAACCGTTGCCATAGCTGTGAAGAAGATGATGAATAGTAACCGAGACCTATTGACTTCCACGCGTGCATCCCTGATTGGCTGGTCAATTTTCAGCGCCCCCTCCCTTATTTTGATTCGTCCACGCACGCATAGTGGGGCCAGCCTGACTTATCCAAAGTCTTTATGATCCCACATGGTTGGTCAATGCACGTGTATCATGCTCCCTCATGATCTGAACCCTTAGATCAATCTCCAAGCCAATCCAACGCACCAGATTACGCGTGCATATCATGGAACCTCAATCCCATCACATCTGATAAGTATCCCTTTTATTTCTATTTTATTTTCTATTTTATTTTAATTTCTTTGATAAATTAATTAAAAATAGTTTTAAAAATCCAAAAAATACACAAAAAATATTTTTAGACTTCTAAAATAATATATTATTTTCTGAAATAAAAATATTTTATTTTTCTTCAAAATTTCAATATTTTGCATAATTAATTAGTATATATTTATATATTTGCTTTTTAATTATTCTAACCAATCAAAAAATCCCAAAAAAAATTGTTCTTTATATAAAATATTGTTTATATATTATAAACTAATTTTGTACATATTTTGAATAATTTTATCTTTGAGTTTTAATTATTTGTATAATTATTTGCATAATTATGTTTTAATTAACTTAAAATATCCAAAAAACAAATTTCAAAAATTCCAAAAAAATTAGTTTTGTTCTAAAATCAATTAACAAACATTTTGTACATATTTTAAACTTGATTTCTAGGTTTAATCATATTTCCATCTTTTCTTTATTTTAAATTAATTAATAATGCATTAATTATATTTAAAATAAATCACAAAAATACAAAAATATGCCTTTTATTTCTTGCAATTTAAAATTCCTAGATAAATGTATAGGATGTCAAATTCATGTAAATAGGCTAGTTTACATTTCCCGCACAATCGATGTAATAGCGTAGATTTACTTTCTGCACTTTACATTTCCGCATTTTAATTTCCAGCACACCTATAAACTGCGTGTATGTCAAAGATAAAACTGAATCGTTAGATCACTAACTTCAAAGATAAATATCTGAATTCAATCACAATCACATTTGCACCTCCTAGGGTAACCCCTTTTCACTCTTTTCAAAATCAAAGTTACATTTCTACTGTTTCGAGTACAAAATCGAACCTTTTGTTTATATCCGACGAATGGATAGATTTTTAAAGGGAACAAGGATAAAGACCTCCTAACTCAGGGTAGACCTCCTAGTTTGCTTGCTCAAAATCAAAACAAACAAAATTCTCATACACTGTTGTTTTTCAAAACAAATTTTCCAAAAGACAATATTTTGTATACATCCAAACACGGATCATTACAAAATTAACGATCTTTTCAAAACATCTTTCGAAAGATAAAAAAGCATTTGTATATATCCGCACAAGGATCATTACAAATTCTATTTGCAAAGGTATTTCAAAAACACAGGTAAAGCATTCCGAATCAATTGAAAAGTAAAGCAAATGAGCTAAGCAAACTAAAGAGCCCATGGATAACCATGGATACAAAGGGTGCTAACACCTTCCCTTTGTATAACCTACCCCCTTACCCAGAATCTCTCAAAGGTCTTTTTTCTGTGTCTTTTATAAACCTTTCCTTCATTGGATAAAATAAAAGGTCGGTGGCGACTCTGTAAACTTTTTCAAAAAGTGACGCGAAAGCGTCCGATCGACAAAAAAAAGAGTCAGTTCACGTATCCCACACCACGGAGGGGTATGGCCCGAAAGGACGGCCCACAGAACTGGCGACTCTGCTGGGGAATACAAATTCAAAATGTTTTCAAAAGGGGTTACCTTTAGAGTATAGATCATTTCGATGTTTTCAATTGTTTGATCTGATTGCTTTACTTTTCACAGGTTTGCTTGGGTACTTTGCTTGTGTGAAAGATTCTAACCCGAATCTCGAGATACCTTAAGTATATGACAATAGACCAAGGAAACTGTACGGCATGTACCGATACGGTTGATCTGGTAGTCATCGTTAGTGTGATACTTTGGTTTATACTGATGTCCCTTGAAAGCGATCAAGGAGTATATTAGGCTTCCGAAGTGTCATTAACACTAATTTGTCTTAGAACCTTTTAGTTGAACTTGACTTGTGGCCTATTAAGTGGCTAGCTTTGAAATTGATCGAAGCTAGTTATCCTCGAGGAATATTCTTGATCGGCCGTCCGAGCGCCGTATTGAGATGTTGTCTCCAAGGATCATAGAACCCGAATACTATTCTAGGACAGGTTTTCAACCAACTCAACTTCAGAGGGGAGGGTATCACCTATCAACCTCATGCAAGCCTTTAAACCTAAGGCTATTGTTTGATTTGTTTTTGTGTGCCACATGTTTGCATCATAAACACATCATTTTTCACTACACATTTCAAGGATCAAAGAGTTTACTTTTGTTTTTGCAGGTAATGGCTCCCGCCACCAGAGATTACATCCGAATCAACATCTCAACGATACCGTCTGAGCTAAAAGACTTGGTATCAGAATTCCCCAGGAATGTTCAATTCACTGAAAAGCATGGTCACCTACTCCATTTGGTTACCTCAAAGTTTGAAGAAGACATGATACGGGTCCTGTTCCAGTTCTTCGACCCTGAACATCATTGCTTCACATTTCCTGATTATCAGTTGGTACCCACTTTGGAAGAATTCTCTGAATTAATTGGATTACCAATCCAAGATCAATTACCTTTCACTGGTTTAGAAAGAAAACCAAAACCTGAAGTCATTGCTGCTGCTTTACATCTGCAAAAGTCAGAAATCAAATCCAATTGGGAAACAAAGAGTGGAGTTGAGGGTTTGCTTGCCAAATTCTTACTGGAAAAGGCTCGACTACTGCTAGAAAACAAAAGTTATCCAGCTTTTGAAGAAGTTATGGCACTTTTAATCTATGGGTTGGTTTTATTCCCAAATCCCGACCAGTTCATAAGTGTACACATCATCAACCTTTTCCTAATCCGTAACCCGGTACCAACATTGCTGGGAGACATCCTACACTCTCTACACACTCGTACCATGAAGAAACGAGGAACTCTCATGTGCTGTATACCACTACTGGCTAGGTGGTTTACATGTCATCTTCCCCGATCAGTACTGAGAAATGAACAAAGAGCACAATGGTCTTACAGAATCATGTCTTTATCTCATTCAGATATCCGATGGAACAACTTCTTTCAAAGAGACATTACTATCATTGATCATTGTGGAGAATACCCTAATGTGCCACTCCTTGGCATTAAAGGAGGTATCACTTACAATCCCTCTCTAGCTCTACGCCAATTCGGATATGCAAGAAGCAACGGTCCTCATGACATGATTATCCGTGGCATTGTGTTTGATTACGAGAATGATTCTCACAGACACCGACGAAGATTCATACAGGCTTGGGATAGTGTCTATAGAATAGAAAGCAAAACTCTGGGGCAATGGAATTCTATTCCTATGGAACTTTACCTCAGATGGGTGCGTACTCATGCTCAAAAACTCATGATGCCCTATCCCGCTGTTCTACCTGTGACTATCAAATCAGAAGTCGAAGGTTACGAACCTCAAGTTATTCTACACCCGGATATGCCAACTGACTTGGAAAAGTTGCTGGGTTCAACTCAAAGAGGAAAGAGACACCTTCAAAGAACACTGTCAGGACTATGAGAGAAGGCTATTCGAGCTCACCAGACAGCTTCAAGAAGAACAAAGAATCAACGCATTCCTGGGGACAAAGAGAAAGCGTCCACGGGAGACCTGAAGGATCATTCCATTTTATTTCTGTCTTGTAAGCCCAAATGAGGCAAATAAAAAAGAAGCAAAAAAAAAAGAAGCAGAAAAAGAAAAAAAGAAATAAATTGATTAACTAACGTTTGTTTCTTCTTTAACAAATCTAAACTCTAAGATCCTTGAAAAATTGCACACACATTTCACTTCATGCATTGCATATACATTTCATACATTGCATTCATATACATTGCATTTGCATTTCATACATTGCATACACATGGCATCCAGTCATACACATTTCATAACAGGTTCTCATGACGGGTTTCTCATCTCTTCGCTGTTTATTTCAGTCAGAAGAGATGGAATCTGAGGCAAGCATCAAGAATCTCGAAGTACAGAATGCCCAAGTTCAAGTGGCAATTCTGGAACTGGCAAAGGGGCAACAAGAGCTGAAAGCCCTGATACTCAAAAAGAAGAAGAAGCCCAAAGAATCTGCAGGCTTGAGTTACCTGAGAAGGAAGATCAAGATCCCTGTCAAAAAGATCAAAAAGCCACCAATCCCTGAAATAGTCGGTGATGGTGAACAAAAAGATAATCAAAGCAACCAGGGTTCTGCTAAACCCTCTCTCTCTTCAAATGAAGGAGATGATCACTCTGGGGACGAACCTGATGATGAAAAATACCAACAGCTGGAAGATCGTATGAAAGCTATGGAAATACAAAAAATACCTGGCTTAGATTTCAATGATCTGGGACTCGTGTCGGATGTTGTCATCCCTCCAAAATTCAAAGTTCCAACCTTTGCAAAGTATGATGGAGTTTCTTGTCCAAAACTACATTTGAGATCTTATGTGAGGAAGATACAACCTCATACAACAGATAACAAATTGTGGATTCACTTTTTCCAAGAAAGTCTGTCAGGTACACAACTCGAATGGTACTACCAGCTAGAAAATACCAAGGTTCATACTTGGGAAGAATTAGCTGCTGCTTTTTACAAACAGTACCAATACAATGCTGATCTTACACCCACTCGTACTCAATTGCGAGGCATGTCTATGGGACCAAAAGAAAGTTTCAAAGAATATGCACAAAAGTGGAGAGATATGGCTGGAAGGGTTCAACCACCCTTATCTGATCGCGAACTAGTCGACATGTTCATGGGCACTTTAACTGGCCCATTCTATAGCCATTTGCTGGGAAGTTCATCATCAGGTTTCACTGACCTAATACTGACCGGAGAACGTGTCGAAAGTGGCATTCGAAATGGAAAAATTCAAGTAGGATCCTCCTCTGGTACTACAAAAAGGCCCATCAGAAATGAGGTCAATACAGCGCAAATTCAGACAAGTCACAAAAGTGATCAGCATCAATCTGTAGGGGCAGTTATGATCTCCGCATCTGCACCTCAAAAAGATCAACAGCCAAAATATACGCATCGACCAGATGCACCAAGAAGAACTTTCACCAAAATCAACATGCCAATCTCTCAGGCATTGCAGCACTTGCTTAAAGCGGATCTGATCACATTAAGGGGTCCTCCGAAGAATGTCAATACTTCTTCTCTGAATTATCGCCCTGATGCAACATGTGCCTATCATTCAAACTGTCCAGGACATGACGCAGATCACTGCTGGGCCCTGAAAAATAAAATCCAAGACATGATAGATGCTGGAGAAATTGAGTTCGATCCTCCAGAAACTCCAAATGTCATCACAGCACCTATGCCAAAGCATGACAAAACTGTCAACGCTATCCTAGACACAGTTTACATTTATGATGTGAACGAATTATCAACTCCACTCTGCGAAGTCAAAGGAAAGCTAATCCGAGCCGGTTACTTTCCAGGGTGTGACCCCGACTGCTTTTATTGCACTTGCCTGCCCAATGGTTGTGAAAATCTGAGGATGGGAATTCAAAAATGGATGGATCGCCGTATCATTATGTTTGAGAGGCTCCCTTCAATGGACGTGCTGTGCGAAGTCTTTGCAAACGGGATAAGAATAGAGGATGCCTCAGTGATCTCCAGCTTACCATTCAAAATCTCTGCCAAAGCTCCATTCAAACTTTCTGCTACACTCAAAGTGGCATCAGTAGTCATTGCTAGACCAACTCCATTTCCATACTCCTCAGACAAAGCTGTCCCATGGGGATATGACACTAATGTTTACATTCATGGAGTTAAGCAGGATCCCTCGACTAAAGAGGACGCAACACTAACTACTTCAGCTGTAAGTAACATTGCAGGCACTAGCAAGATCACGAGAAGTGGAAGAATCTTTTCACCAGAAATTTCTCCAAATATTGCTGCTAGTCCAATCCAGGTTCCAATTCCTATTCCAGATATCAACACTCGAGGTAAAGAGCCACTGATCAAACCAGTTCAAAATCCGGTAGAGATCACTGCTGAGGATCCATCAAAGCAAGAGATGGACGAAATATTGAAAATCATCTGCAAAAGTGATTACAATATTGTCGAACAACTGGGGCATACTGCTTCAAAAATCTCAATGTTATCTCTGCTAAAATATTCAGAAGCTCATGCTAAAGCTCTAATGAAGTTCCTTCAAGCTGCGCATGTGCCTCAAGAAATCCCAATCGACCAATTTGAGAATTGTGTCGCCAGTCTTACAGTGCCCAATGGTCTTGGTTTCTCTGATGTGGATCTAACTCCTGCTGGAAGAAATCACAACAAGGCCCTGCACATCTCTATCGAATGCAACGGCACCACTCTGTCTCATGTGCTAATAGACAATGGTTCCTCTCTAAACGTGTTACCAAAGGTAATACTGGAAAAACTTGACTTCAAAGGAGTTGTGCTACAACCAAGTAATGTGGTTGTAAGAGCCTTCGATGGGTCAACAAGAACGGTGTACGGAGAAGTTAAGCTCCCAATCAGAGTGGGCTCTCAAACTTTCGATGTTATCTTTTCCGTAATAGACGTTCTTCCAACATACTCCTGTTTACTAGGACGCCCTTGGATACATGGGGCAAACGCTGTAACTTCTACCCTGCATCAGAAGTTAAAATACCCAGTAAAAGGAAAGGTTGTCACAGTCTATGGCGAAGAAGAATATATGGTCAGTCACTTGAGCAACGACAAGTATGTTGAGATGGAGGGCGAATCCATCGAAACTCCGTATCAAGCTTTTGAGGTTGTATCTCCAGATATCTCTACCACCAAGCATATTCCTGCTACTCCAGCTACAACTATGGCTTCTCTCAAAGATGCCAAAGCCATGATTGAACAGGGTGATCGCACAGTATGGGGACAACTCCCTGATATACCCTACAAGTCCGACAAGCTAGGTCTGGGCTATAATGGTGAAAATCAAAAGAATGATCAAAATCCTCGCTCTGAAGGGTTAATATCACACTTCGCCAGCCAAGAAGTAAACGCCATTGATGATGAAGGGACATACTTGAACCACATCATTCAGCCATATCCAGACAAAATTCCACCCATTACCATGGGAATGTGGGATGCTGTGGGAGGACCAAATGACGGTTACAACTACCAGTATATCACACCTCAGAATTCTTACATTGCTCTGGAAGATCTTACTCCAACAGAAGAGGGTAATCAAAATGACGGAAGTATCACAAGTTCCGTCACTCAACAATATCAAAATCCACCCAAAGAAGTATGGGACACGCTAGGAGAACCCAGCGGCAAATACGACTATATGGTGAAATATTCCGCTCCTCCGAGCTTTTCAACTCCCATCAAAGACATTGTCCCGACTGGATGGGACGAACAGTACGACGACAACTTCGCTCTTGAAGAAGCCAGGAAGATGCCAAACAACGAAGGTTATTTTCTGTCACAGTACACTCCTTATCAGGATGCACAAGTCTCTATTCAAAACATCATTCCTACTGCATGGGACGGCCTTATCGAGCATCTCGCTCAGCCAATAGAGGGACCTCCACCTGGATTCTCATATCCAACAAATCATCCAACTTATCCTGAGGAATTACCTACGCATTTTCCCACTAGCGGAATCAATGCTACGGAAGACGAAAAGAACAACTGCAACTGGAACAGCTGGGTGCTCCCTGCTAACAACGGTGGATTGAACAACTGGAAAGCAGAGGATGTGATCTCCTTTGACCAGGAGTAAATGCCATTTCCTGTTTTCTTTGTGTATAATGTGCAAAGATAAAAGTGGTTCCTGAACAATCGAACCATGAGCTTGAAAGCCGTGTGCCTTAGCACAACGGTCCTTCTATAAAAAGGGTTTGTCATATCATGATTATGTGCATTCAATAAAATCATGGGATGCTTGCATGTTCAAAATTTTGTGATCCTTTTTCTTTCTTTATTCGCTTTCAAATAGCTATGTTTTTCTCTTCATACACACTCACATATCTACCATGCAGATTCACATACACGCTGGATCCAGTCAATAACGACTCTGCTATTGCCCGTCATGACTTTGAAAATCCGATCTACCAAACTGAGGACGAAAGTGAGGAAGATTGTGAAGTGCCAAGAGAAATTGCAAGACTTCTAGAACAAGAAGAAAAAGCCATACAGCCTCATGAGGAGCCGATTGAGGTCATCAACTTGGGCAGTGACGAAGAAAAGAAAGAGGTCAGAATTGGGGCTGACTTAGAAAACAGTGTCAAACAAAGACTGATTCAATTGTTGCAAGACTACGCCGAGATATTCGCCTGGTCTTATCAAGATATGCCTGGCCTTGACACGGACATTGTAGTTCATCGCCTGCCAATCAAAGAAGGAAGCACTCCGGTCAAACAGAGACTGCGAAGGAGTAAGCCTGATATGTCAAAAAAGATCAAAGACGAGGTTGAAAAACAATTCAATGCCGGATTCCTAAAAGTTGTAAGTTATCCTCCTTGGATAGCTAACATCGTGCCTGTACCCAAAAAAGACGGGAAAGTCAGAATGTGTGTAGACTACAGAGATCTGAACCGGGCAAGCCCTAAAGATGATTTCCCTTTACCGCACATCGATGTACTGGTTGACAATACCGCACAATGCAAGGTATTCTCCTTTATGGACGGATTCTCAGGGTACAATCAAATCAAGATGGCACCCGAAGACATGGAAAAAACAACCTTCACAACACCCTGGGGAACCTTTTGTTACAAAGTAATGCCCTTTGGTCTAAAAAATGCTGGAGCTACCTACCAACGAGCAATGGTAACACTATTTCATGATATGATTCATCAGGAAATAGAGGTGTATGTCGATGACATGATTGCAAAATCCAACACCGAAGAAGAACATTTGAGTCATTTACACAAGCTGTTTGACAGACTCAAGAAATACAGATTACGACTGAACCCGAACAAGTGTACCTTTGGAGTAAGATCCGGTAAACTCTTAGGTTTCATCGTCAGCAGTAAAGGTATTGAGGTTGATCCTGCCAAGGTCAAAGCCATTCAAGAAATGCCTATACCCCGTACCGAGAAACAAGTCAGAGGATTCTTGGGACGTCTAAACTACATAGCCAGATTCATTGCCCATATGACTCCTACTTGTGTGCCAATCTTCAAATTACTGAAGAAAGATCAAGTGGAAAGATGGAATGACAAATGCCAGTTAGCCTTTGATAAAATCAAAGAATACCTTCAAAAACCGCCAATCTTGTTACCTCCTGTGGAAGGCAGACCTCTGATAATGTACCTAACTGTGTTAGAAGATTCAATGGGGTGTGTACTCGGACAACATGACGATTCCGGTCGAAAGGAGCACGCAATCTACTATCTTAGCAAAAAGTTTACCGATTGTGAAACAAGATACTCACTACTCGAAAAAACTTGCTGTGCCTTAGCATGGGCGGCTCGCCGACTAAGACAGTATATGCTAAATCACACCACTTTCCTGATCTCCAAGATGGATCCAATCAAATACGTGTTCGAAAAACCTGCTCCCTCTGGAAGGGTTGCAAGATGGCAAATGATCCTAACAGAATATGACATTCAATACACTTCGCAAAAAGCAATCAAAGGAAGTGTGGTAGCTGATCATTTAGCTCATCAAGCAGTAGATGATTATCAGGCATTGAACTTTGACTTCCCAGACGAAGACATTATGCTAGTCAATGACTACAAACAACCAGGATCCCGATGGACTATGGTTTTTGACGGAGCTTCTAATGCGCTCGGCAATGGCATCGGAGCTGTGATCATTTCCCCCACAGGAGGTCATACACCCTTCACCGCCAGATTGTGTTTCAATTGCACCAACAATATAGCCGAATACGAAGCATGCATTCTGGGTCTCAAAGCTGCAATTGATCTAAAAATCAAATTCCTTGAAGTCTACGGAGACTCGGCCTTGGTAATCTACCAAGTCAAAGGGGAATGGGACACAAAGCACCCAAATCTAATTCCATACAAAGAACATGTGTTGAGTTTGATTCCTTATTTCGAGGAGATCACTTTCGAACACATCCCACGCGAAGAAAATCAACTAGCTGATGCCTTAGCTACCATGTCATCCATGTTCAAAGTCAATTGGGACGACGAAGCTCCTATGATCACCATTTACAGGCAAGACGAACCAGCCTATTGCAATGAGATCGATACCGAACAAATGGAAGACAAATCATGGTTCCATGAAATACAAAGGTATCTCGAAACCCAGGAGTACCCTGAAGGGGCATCTATTAACGACAGAAAGTTTCTAAGGAGATTTGCCTCCAAATTCTTCCTAAGCAATAGAACTTTGTACAAGCGCAACCATGACTCGACTTTACTTCGTTGCGTAAACAAGAAGGAAGCAGAATAAATCATGGAAGACATACACAATGGTACCTTCGGTACTCATTCCAACGGACATACAATGGCTAAAAAGATCTTGAGAGCAGGTTACTACTGGTCTACCATGGAGACAGATTGCCATCATCATTCCAAAACTTGTCACAAATGCCAGATATATGCCGACAAAGTGCATGTACCTCCAGTTCCATTAAACGTTCTGACGGCTCCTTGGCCTTTCGCAATGTGGGGTATTGATATGATTGGAGAAATCAAACCTACTGCTTCCAACGGACATCGCTTTATCCTGGTCGCTATTGACTATTTCACAAAATGGGTAGAGGCAGCTTCATATGCTTCTGTCACCAAGAATGTGGTAGCCAGGTTTA
The DNA here is from genome assembly GCF_029867415.1 of Vicia villosa. NCBI lineage: Eukaryota > Viridiplantae > Streptophyta > Magnoliopsida > Fabales > Fabaceae > Vicia > Vicia villosa. The sequence continues at coordinate 9,807,136 of NC_081185.1, forward strand.
TCAAGCACAATCTCATTTGTCGGTACGGCATCCCCGAAAGGATCATCACTGACAATGGCACGAATCTAAACAACAAAATGATTACTGAACTCTGCACGCAGTTCCAGATCAAACATCATAATTCTTCTCCATATCGACCAAAGATGAACGGCGCTGTCGAAGCCGCCAACAAAAACATCAAGAAAATCATACAAAAGATGACAGTAACCTACAAAGACTGGCATGAGATGTTACCTTTTGCTCTTCATGGTTATCGCACATCTGCGCGTACTTCAACAGGGGCAACTCCATTCTCGTTAGTCTACGGTATGGAAGCAGTTCTCCCAATCGAAATCCAGATTCCTTCCTTAAGGATCATGAAAGAAGCCGATCTAGACGAAGACGATTGGATTCAAACTCGATTCGACCAAATACACTTGATCGATGAGAAAAGACTTGCAGCTATCTGTCATGGCCAGCTATACCAAAAGCGCATGATCAAAGCATTCAACAAGAAAGTCAAAAGTCAAGCATACCAAACTGGTGGCTTGGTTATCAAACGCATCATCTTACCACAAGGTGATCCCAGAGGCAAATGGACCCCCACCTACGAGGGACCATTCATAATCAAGAAAATATTCTCCGGCGGTGCCATGTTGCTTACCACCATGGATGGCGAGGATTTCCCACACCCTGTGAATGCGGACATAGTCAAAAAGTACTTTGCTTAAAAAAAAAAATAATAATACAGCTCGCTAAGTTGAAAACCTGAAAGGGCAACTTAGGCAAAAATGAGCGTCTCGGTGGATTGAAAACCCGAAAGGGCGATCCAGGCAAAAATTAGAGACAAAACAAATACAATCCCGGTAGGCTGAAAACCTGAAAGGGCAGCCTAGGCAAAAATTAGGGAATAAAGCATACAACTATGTCCCGCTCAGCTGCCTACTCACCGACAAGGTTCAACACCTCAAAGACACCGATCAGTCCAATCACTTTCTTCCAACAAGTGAGGGATGAGATGCTCGAAGACAGATTGGCAATAGCAGAATTGAAACTTGACTGGATCGTTCTCACATAGCTATTTCTTTTCATAAATACTTTTCAAAACTTTCTGACAATTTCCTACTTCTAGGATTGTTGTCTCCCTATACTAATCCGCCTATCACGGCACCTTTTCAAAAATCAATGCAGCTTATAACTAACATTTTCATTTTTTCTGTTTTGAATACGCGAGCATCCCAATGATATTTTGAATGAACATATGCATTTGAATATGATTGATGTTTACCAGGAAAAACAGGAATAGCATTCCGGACATGTCCCAATTATTTGGACATTATCCTAAACCAGCATCAGAAGGAAGTTTCCCCAATGGAGACACATTCCTCAACAAATCCCTCAAAAAGATTTTTCTTTCGAAAGAAGTCTTATTCCTCAGCAGGGTTGTTCCAGATTACTGTCTTCAGAAGGTGTGATCTCCGCACCCAAACTTGGTCAGATAGTGCATCGGAGGATTATGCATTTTCCTCATTCCCATTTGAAAGGGCATCAGAACTTCCAGTTACCTTTGATTCCCCAAGCAGTAGTCAAAGATCCTTCAATAGAACATCCTGGTTCTCAAAGAATTTCCCCAACCCAGGGTACTCAAGCGAGACAGAAGATCATCAACAACCACGATGTCTTCATTTCCAGATGGCTAGCAGGGATTTATTTTCCCAATCACAATGCCTTCATGTCCAGCTGACTAGTGGGAATTTATTTTTCCAATTAGAAGCTTGACATCACATTCACACATTCATATTCACATTCACAATCATGCATCATACGCATATTCATACACAACATAACTTGCATATTTCTCCTCTAGCTCGAGGATCTCATATCATACATGCATCATAGACATCGCATATTATTAACTTGATTTTTCAGGTAGACAGATGTCTTCAGCGAAGATGTTCTCACTCACATGCAGTGTTCATCCTGAATCTTATTCAGACAAGCGGTCCTTTCAGATACAATCAAACCAAAGATTCACTCTGAAGAACTCTCATTCTCAACTCATTTATCATCTAACATTGCTAGTCTAAGGCGATACCTCAGACAGTTCCAGAACGATCTAGCATTTCAGATCTAAGGCGATACCTCAGACGGTTCCAGAACGATCTAGCATTTCAGATCTAAGGCGATACCTCAGACGGTTCCAGAACGATCTAGCATTTCAGATCTAAGGCGATACCTCAAACGGTTCCAGAACGATCTAGCATTACAGATCTAAGGCGATACCTCAAACGGTTCCAGAACGATCTAACATTGCAGATCTAAGGCGATACCTCCGACGGTTCCAGAACGATCTAACATTGCAGATCTAAGGCGATACCTCTGACGGTTCCAGAACGATCTAATCTTGCAGATCTAAAGTGATACCTCAAACGGTTCCACAATGATCAACTTTCAAATCCTTCATCAAGATATAATCAACAGATTCATTCTGATGAACAAACCATCAACACATTGTCCAGGTGGCATCCGAAAGCCCATCTCAGGTAATGTTTCAATCTGCCAACAACATTTCACAGACAACATTCAAATGCAACTTCCAACATCTCTGCTGATCAAGGTAAGTGCAAATTTTCAGGGCATCTATTTATTCAATCATCTTCTACCCTCAGATTTCAGACAATCTCTTCAGGTTTAAGAAGATTGAATAGGGGCAACTGTTATACCCCAAAATTTGCCCACATCTTTTTTCAAGAAAACTCCAATCTGAAAATTAAGAGTTTCATATAATCATGGATTTTTATTTCAAATATCCTAGCATATGAAGTACTTAAATTTCAAAATTTCTCTTACACAGTAACTTGGCCTACAGTGGAATTTATTCTTACGCAAACGCCAAATGCTGTTCATTACACCACAAATACTATTTATTTATTTTACAGATAAATAGTACTAACACAGTTCATGCAGGGTTAAATCTTTTTTGCAGGCGCAAAAGCAGGAAACTCACACTATACTGGTAACAATTGTTTTTGGTTTCCCACTAACTTTTGTACTATATTCCATTATTTTCAAAATCTTTTCAAATCTCTTCTTTCCAATTCAAATCTCAACTTTATTCTACACATCTCTCTTTTCCCAACAATATCATACACTTTCTTTCAAATCTCACTTCCACTCAAATTTCCTTTTGTACGGAATCACATCATTCCCCAACGTCTCTATCATCTTTCCATTCTATAAATACCTCTCATTTTCTTTCATAAAATCTCACATCAAATTCCAATTCATCTTTCAAATTCCTACCTCATATCTATTTTCTCTTCTTCCCTGACAAGAATGGCAAAGTGGATAGAGACACTGTTTCTTACAGTCATCACCATTGCTACGGTGATCATGACTTTCTTCTGCCTGCATAGTCCTGAGGAGTGTGGACCTGCAATGGTTATGCTCCCAATCATCTACATGTTATTGATCATAGCATGGTTCATCAACCGTCATTTTTAAAGTTTGCCGTGTTTCTTATTTTCTTAAACGTACCGTCTATTCGTCGTACTGTTCAATAGTATGTAATATTTATACTGTCAGTATTAAATGTTGTACTATTTGTCATAATATTGCTAAGATAATATTTTGTGTGTTTCTGCCAGTCAAATATTTCTATTTCTGTGCATTTAACAATTTTCAGGTTATTATCGGTAATTTTACCCGCATACTGTAAATATCTGTTATTATGTTTCTGTTTTCTAACAAGTCATGTAAATAAATTTTTCATGCTTCACATATAACAAAAACAAAAATAACAACAAAAAAGAAAATTAACTTTGACAGTTGATTTTTTCACTTTAACTGCTGCTTCAGTACACGAACAGTCGGTTGACAGACAAACTGCAGACAGTACAATTCACAGTGATTTGTACAATCAATCAAATCAATCATTCACAATTCAAATTTCCAAGATTTTTGTGTTAGAAGTCTTCTGAATATCACATGATTAGCAGAAACTCAGCACTGCACAAAAATCAGGTACGCTTAACTGCCTCCTATACAGACAGTCCCTAATCAGGGTTTTTCTTGTTTTAACAGGAGCAACAAGTTTTTGAGAGCTCAAATGGATTTCATATACATCCATACATCTCAAAGTACCATCATACAAATTTTCAAACTTCAATTCACTCAGACGCACCGTCAGCAGCTCAAACAGTCAACAGACGACCCGTTTGACCAAAAAAGTCAACTGACAGTCAAAAATGAAATTTTTTGTCAAAGTCCATATTTTGTCAAAGGATTCAACATTTGATCATTGGATGATCATAATTCATCAAGGAAAGATCAAAAATCAACAAAACCCTAAGATTCAAAATTAGGGTTTTTGCCTGAAAAGTCAACTCAACTTTGACTGATCATAACTCTCTCATCCTTCATCCAAAAAATGTCAACCAAAGCTCATTTTGAAGGAAATTCAATTATCTTTCAAATGCAATTGATCCCATGGTCATAGCATTCACCATTTGAAAAATATGGCCAAAGACATTACAGGTCATTTTCAAAGTCAACAAAAAGACACTTTTTTCAAATGGACACACAAGGAGAACCAAAAATCATTTTGATATGAGACCAAAGACATTGGTTAGAGGACTCTTTGAGGTTTCCAAAAAGTGCAAGATCTCCTTCATATGACAAAAATTGAAGGATTTACACCTTGTTGAAGTTGGCTAAATTTTGGGAAAATGCATGAAATCAACATTGCTCAAAAATGTTTTTTTTCCAAATGAGTCCAAGTTTTTATGGTCCAAACATCTTTGCCATGTTACTATGGGCCTCCCACGACCAAGACAAAGCCCACATCTTTTTTATCCATTTTTGATTTAATTTTATCACATATAAGATTAAATTTAAAAAGGAAAATGGAAGAATAATGGGTAGCTTATTTTCCAAGCATGACTCATCAAATAATCACTTAATTATGCAGCAAGGAGGCTGCAAGGGAAGAAGTGTGAAGAGCAAGCCAAGGTTGCTTGAGTTCCAAGCCAAAAAAGTCAAAAATTCAACAAAAGCAATCAATGCTTTTAGCTTCAATTTTAAGCACCTCATGGCTTATAAATAGGCAAGGATATTTCACAAACAAGGGGAGCCAAAGAGAGAACGAAATAATAGCCCAAGCATAGCATAGAAACATCATAATTCTCACAAAAAATTTCCAAACTATGTAATTTTCATTTTCATATTTCCAATCAATATCAATACAAAACAATCATTCAAATCATCCTTTGAGGTCATATAGAGTAAGATTGATGCACTAAACAAGTCCCATGATGCTTTAAATACGTGTATCATCATCTTCATGTTCATAACTTCATAACTTTCGTTTTCCAAATTTTCACGTGTAATAACATAATCTAACCTTTGATTTGAGTTCCTGACATCATTTAGAGTGGATTCAATGTAGCTCATGCAAGGAACCGCTCCTCTAACACCTTCCACCATTGTTGGGTGTTTAAACTTGAGAAGCTTCGAGTTACATCTTCCATGGACTTTTAGCAAAAACTAATGCCACTAATGAATTCAGAGGGTCTTAATTAGGCTATCTGGGTTGTTTGCAACCATTTATTTTCGTGTTTATGCAGGTTTAAAGAAGGAGGAAATCGGACATCAAAAGCGTTGCCAAAAGCCCTAAAAAACCGTTGCCATAGCTGTGAAGAAGATGATGAATAGTAACCGAGACCTATTGACTTCCACGCGTGCATCCCTGATTGGCTGGTCAATTTTCAGCGCCCCCTCCCTTATTTTGATTCGTCCACGCACGCATAGTGGGGCCAGCCTGACTTATCCAAAGTCTTTATGATCCCACATGGTTGGTCAATGCACGTGTATCATGCTCCCTCATGATCTGAACCCTTAGATCAATCTCCAAGCCAATCCAACGCACCAGATTACGCGTGCATATCATGGAACCTCAATCCCATCACATCTGATAAGTATCCCTTTTATTTCTATTTTATTTTCTATTTTATTTTAATTTCTTTGATAAATTAATTAAAAATAGTTTTAAAAATCCAAAAAATACACAAAAAATATTTTTAGACTTCTAAAATAATATATTATTTTCTGAAATAAAAATATTTTATTTTTCTTCAAAATTTCAATATTTTGCATAATTAATTAGTATATATTTATATATTTGCTTTTTAATTATTCTAACCAATCAAAAAATCCCAAAAAAAATTGTTCTTTATATAAAATATTGTTTATATATTATAAACTAATTTTGTACATATTTTGAATAATTTTATCTTTGAGTTTTAATTATTTGTATAATTATTTGCATAATTATGTTTTAATTAACTTAAAATATCCAAAAAACAAATTTCAAAAATTCCAAAAAAATTAGTTTTGTTCTAAAATCAATTAACAAACATTTTGTACATATTTTAAACTTGATTTCTAGGTTTAATCATATTTCCATCTTTTCTTTATTTTAAATTAATTAATAATGCATTAATTATATTTAAAATAAATCACAAAAATACAAAAATATGCCTTTTATTTCTTGCAATTTAAAATTCCTAGATAAATGTATAGGATGTCAAATTCATGTAAATAGGCTAGTTTACATTTCCCGCACAATCGATGTAATAGCGTAGATTTACTTTCTGCACTTTACATTTCCGCATTTTAATTTCCAGCACACCTATAAACTGCGTGTATGTCAAAGATAAAACTGAATCGTTAGATCACTAACTTCAAAGATAAATATCTGAATTCAATCACAATCACATTTGCACCTCCTAGGGTAACCCCTTTTCACTCTTTTCAAAATCAAAGTTACATTTCTACTGTTTCGAGTACAAAATCGAACCTTTTGTTTATATCCGACGAATGGATAGATTTTTAAAGGGAACAAGGATAAAGACCTCCTAACTCAGGGTAGACCTCCTAGTTTGCTTGCTCAAAATCAAAACAAACAAAATTCTCATACACTGTTGTTTTTCAAAACAAATTTTCCAAAAGACAATATTTTGTATACATCCAAACACGGATCATTACAAAATTAACGATCTTTTCAAAACATCTTTCGAAAGATAAAAAAGCATTTGTATATATCCGCACAAGGATCATTACAAATTCTATTTGCAAAGGTATTTCAAAAACACAGGTAAAGCATTCCGAATCAATTGAAAAGTAAAGCAAATGAGCTAAGCAAACTAAAGAGCCCATGGATAACCATGGATACAAAGGGTGCTAACACCTTCCCTTTGTATAACCTACCCCCTTACCCAGAATCTCTCAAAGGTCTTTTTTCTGTGTCTTTTATAAACCTTTCCTTCATTGGATAAAATAAAAGGTCGGTGGCGACTCTGTAAACTTTTTCAAAAAGTGACGCGAAAGCGTCCGATCGACAAAAAAAAGAGTCAGTTCACGTATCCCACACCACGGAGGGGTATGGCCCGAAAGGACGGCCCACATTCACCATTTAAAAAACCAGAACCCCGTGCTAAAGAAAAGAAAAGGATCATAGTCGCTAACCGATTTCCATACTATGTGCGTGTACGGATAACGGGCTTAATGTGATTGCGCTTGAATGAAAAGAGTGAAAGGAAAAACGAGAGATATAGGTTGAGTTATAATGGCATAATTCGAATTGGTTTGTATAAGGAGGGAGTTTTTGAACATTGTGTCGTTACGGTATCCTTGGTGTTGATATCTATTACCTATCGATGTAACATTTGCCTAACACAAATATAATTAGGAGTCGTGTCATGCCCTTGTTTCAAATCGAGCTTAACTATTTCTTTTTACCGTGTGGTTGATTGCTTGAGGACAAGAAATGGTTTAAGTGTGGGGGTATTTGATAACACGAAAATGTATCACATATTTGGCTTGATTTACATATATTATTTCCCTATTTTATCTTAATTATGTTGTTTTATGTTGGTATTATGCTGGTATTTTCATTGTTTTAGGTTTTATGTTCGTTTTAAGGACTATTTGTGAAAAGGAGAAGAAATGGAGCTAAAATGACTACTAATTGTGTCTAAAAGATGAAAAATGGGTGCTGAAGTGAAAAGGAGTTGCAAAGAAGACCCAATTGTGCAAAGATGCAAGCTCAAACCACAAAGAATGAAGAAATGAAAATAATATATATATATATATATATATATATATATATATATATATATATATATATATATATATATATATTATATATATAAGAACGTGGGCCCCACGTCACATTTATTTATATATATATATATATATATATATATATATATATATATATATATATATATATATATATATATATATATATATATATATATATATATATATATATATATATATATATATATGCCACATTATATAAATATATATATATATATATATAGATATATATATATATATATATATATATATATATATATATATATATATATATATCTATATATATATATATATATATTTATATAATGTGGCATATATATATATATATATATATATATATATATATATATATATATATATATATCTATATATATATATATATATATATTTATATAATGTGGCATATATATATATATATATATATATATATATATATATATATATATATATATATATAGTGACGTGAGTCACTTATATATTTGTGAAACATGGAGACGTCCGTCTCCTCCATTTTAGGGGGGCCACGTCTGCCACGTCTCCTTAGGAGACGCCCGTCTCCTCCCACTAGGTCCACTTGAGACGCACGTCTCAAGTCTGTTTTGAAATTGGAGAATTACACGCCGCAACGTACTTCTGCAGAGTCATTAATGTGCTACATTTTAGGAGAAAAAAGGGGACCAGCTAGAACGAGCAGTTACCACAAAGAGCATTATATAAAGAATCAGATATTCACGTAAAAGGGGTTGGACCATGCTTAGTCCCAGCCAGTGTTTTTAGTTCAGTATTATTTTCCTTTCATTCCAGCAATTTTAATTCCAACTTTTATTTCTACTTTCGTTCATATTTTCTCACAACAATTTCTACACCGGAAATTGTTGTGAATCTTTAAATGATCTAACCTTACGTTAGATTTGGTTTTTATTTTCCTTGCCTTTAATTTTACGCCCAATAATATTTGAAGAACAATCTAGCCAACCTGTGGCGGAGGTTCGAGTACTGCAAGATTCATATTTATTTCATTCAGGTTTATTATTTACTGCCTTTATATTATTTATTTGCATGATATATTATATGCCAATTAATATGCCTATTATCATGAATCGAATCTATTTATGCATGTTTAACCATATTAATATGCCTGGCTAATTTATTTAGATGTCGGTATGTAAAGTAAGTTAACCGTGGGATCCGAAATAAATTGGCTTAATTATGTTTTATTAAATATCACTTGTTTTTGGTTTGTATGTCTAATTTAATTAGTAAGTCTTAAAACCAATAGAGCGAAAGTTTGAGGGCTTAAGACGGTCAAAGGTTAAAATCAATAGAGCGAAAGTTTGAGATCTTTAACTGGATAGTAGACATGGGACATTAGTTTTAAGGATGGCGAAAGCGTATTAGAAATAATTTGAACTTATTTACTTTCAAAAAGTGTTTTTAAACCCGCGCGGGATGGCGAAAGCGTACGTTAGGGATATTAGCATGTTCCGAGTCAACAGAGCGAGAGTTTGAGATTAGGAGATTTAAGTAGATAACGACTTCATAAAACAAGCATTTTATTAACTATGTTGTTTTCAAAAAGCGTTTCTAAATCTGGTGGAATGGCGAAAGCGTACATTAAGAGTTAGGATCGTAGTCTGAATCAATAGAGCGAGAGTTTGAGAGGAGGACTTTTAAATAACATAGTTAGTAAAGATCTTTGATTTAATTAGAATCTGGCCAATGGAACTTCGGATCACCTAAGTTAGATGAAATACATACTGATATCCGTTTGTTATTATATTTTACCTAGACTTAAGATTTTAGTTTCCCCATATATAAAAAAACCCAAATATCATTAGCCTTAGCTTTACATAGTAACTTTAGATAACGGTAGGTCGATTTATAGTCCCTGTGGATTCGATATCTTTTAAAACTACATGACACGACTGTGCACTTGCAGTTATCCCGACTAATAGACACGCAAAGTCGCGATCAGGGAGAGTTTGTTAGGAGTGAATTAGTAGTGTTTTCATTTTTTAAATTAACTACCTTTTGAGCTAAAAGTGAACATATCTTGTGTCTTTTTAAGGATTTCTTTGTAGAATTGAACTTTTTGGGTTCGATGCTAATCTTAGAACAACTTGCATCACTTTGGGTGTTATTTGTGCAAATATTGAAGCTAAGAGGCAAAGACGAGGAAACACGCAGGCGTAGAGCTCTATAGAGGAAGAATCACAAAGAAGAAAGAAGAGTTAAAGGGCGAGCCGCGCCAATAATGGGCGAGACGCGCCAAACTCTCTGCATTGGGTTCGCGCCGTGCCATTGCGTACCGAGGCGCGGTGGCTGCGTTACAAAGTTAAATTATTATAAATAGAAGCCCTAGCCCTCATAAGAAGGGAATCCTTGGTGAACGAAATTGAGAGAGCAATCCTATTCCAGAGCAGAACCAAACTTCCGACGGAGAATTCAACATCAATTGAAGACATTCCCTTGATGAAGATGAATCCTTCCATGAATTCTTGTGTGTTCTTCATGACTATGGAGAGCTAAACCCCATTGTGTTGAGTTTAAGGTAGTAGTTAACCTATGAATATGCAATTACTTTGATTAATTCCTATGAACAATTGTTTGAATTTATTATCAATAAGAAATCTTGTTTTTATCTTAAATCATTGTGGAGTCTTTGATCGAAAGAAAGGATTCTAACTTTTGCCCTAGGTTACTATATTGATTCAGTCCCAATTTGCAGAGATGGAATTGTGATTGAGTCTTCATAATTATCGTTCTTTATTACTATTATCGATATTGATATTTGGAGAGATCGAATCTCATACCGGTAAAAGTCTATCTAATTTGATTTGCAGACATGGAATCATAATTGAGGATAAGTGAAGATAGTAATTCAAATGAGTGTTCATTTGTGATTTAATTAACAAATTGTATAGGAATAGGTTGATGAACCCTAAAGCTCAACATATCTCTTTAATCGTTAACAAACTTTCATTATTCGCATTTAAATTATTGTTTAGATTTGATAGCATTATAATCATAAAACAAATTCAACTACGTGTTCTCACTCAAAATAACTAACTATAGAACGGCAGTGATATTAAACCAATCCATGTGGATACGATATATACCGAAAATATTTACCCACAAATACTTTCAACAATAGACATCTCACCATGTGGCAGATGAAATGATGATGTCTACATGTGTCATCTGTCTACAAACACATTAAACATACCATGGTTAACCATAACACAATCGTTCTTGCACAAGTTTCGCATCTCAGATAGTTGCAAAACATCCTAAAACCACTGCTCATTAGGCTGATGCATGCCACCGATCTTCCGCCCATGGTTTATGATTTATAGCGGATCACGGTCTTGCAGAATATTACAAGAAACATAATGTAAGAAGATGAATCCAACCAATATAATTTAATATTACAACAAACATAACTTAAAAATAATGAATCAAACTAAATTTTACCTCTATGTCCCAGATATATCTGGCAGTATGGTACAGGTAAAGAGGTAGCAGTGATAAGTCCGACGGGCCTCCTCCAAACCCCAGTGGTATCTCTGCTACCTCCTAGGCTTGGGGTAACTCAGGTGTCGATGTTGTCTCATGGGCCTGGGATGCCTCGGGTGCAGATGTTGTCTCATGGGCCTGGGGTGCCTCAAGTGCCTCTAGCATCTGATTAACCTTCGGTGACTCGGGTACCTCTCTTGCCTCAGGTGCTTGAATAGGTTAACTCTGTCATCTACAGGAAGATGAAGGCGGGGATGTATGAGGAGGGGACACTCGTCTCTTATGAGAAGAGGAAAAAGAAGGCAGAGATACATTAGCCCTAGAAGGTGACACCTTCGCATCTATCGGACTAGAGGTAACAGAAGTCTGCGATGGTTGATCCTTTTCCCTCCGAATAGATGCATGTTGTGCAATCATGTCGTCTCTCAATCATTCTTGTCTCTCAGCCATAATTCCTAAAGTAAACCACACCACAAGTATCTCAATCCAAAAAAAGGCATAAAGAATTGCAAACTAATATACTACGGATATGCATCTCTGAGTTCTAGGTTTCCAAACATTGCGAAATTCCGAAAATGCATCTCTGGAATTTTCTACAACTCTCACCAATGTCAATAGCGGAATGCAGTCCCCTATATCATAAAAAATAATTTATTGATCAACAAAGCTACCTATCAAACTTGTTTCTCATTATGTATAAGCTATCTAACATATATAAACTATCTATTTCATAACCTAATCATCAATCTCTACAAATTTATACAAAAACTCAATAAAATTTACAAAAATCGATAACATACAAATAGTTGTTTGAAGTTGGTTGATTGGACTTGATGTTGATGTAGGAAGTTTTGAAGTTGCTCGAAGTTGCTTGATTACTTAAATGTGGTTCAAGAGAGTTTGAGAAATGAAGAGGTTTAGAGTTGTTTTTTTTTTTTAAGTGAGGAAGGGGAAGGGGTTCTGGCGCGTTTTCAAATAATTAGCGTCCGGAGATGTATCTTTGTAATATATATACGAAGATGTATCACCGTAATATTTTTTTCTATTGCCTTAGGGCCTAATTCAAGATTGCATTGCATTCGGTTGCATCCGGGGATACTTCTCTAAAATCTGGAGATATTATTGTATTTTTAGAAGGCGTGCTAGTAACCCATAGGATACATTAAGAAATTTCCTTAACCTAATAGTATGTTTACCAGACTTCAAAAAATACTCAGCCCCATATAAAGAATACTAAAAACTAACAAGCCAATTGCAGCCGGGTTCGTTTTTCATTGGGTTGTATTGGCCCAACTGAACTAAACCGAAAGAACCCAAATTTGACCCGACCGAATGCATTCGATTTACATGAATCTGGCAAATAGGATTGGTTGAATGCATTATGTCCACCCCTGGTACAAAGAGTGTTCACATAGAATATTTATGTAAAATTTATGATAGAAACTTTTACATTTTTCATGGGCTTTTATTTTCTAAACTTCAAACAAGCTACCGGCAATTCATTAATGAGAGAAACTTCAAACAAACACCATCCTTAATGAATTAAAATAAAACTCAAATCAAAGGTAGCTTTATACTTATACAAGGTGGGCTACAGAAACAACAACTATGATGAGATACATAACTATGATGAGATACATAATTGTTCATTAGTACATGCAAAAAAAATTAAAGTATTTATTGATGACCATGAAATTATAAAAAATTTACATACCCAAACATTCAAGATATTAACAACCACCAATTATACAAATTTGTGATGATAATAAGATGACAAAACCTTGTAATGTATGCACCCATGACAAAATAACAACATATCAACAAAACAAGTTTACATAAAACCATAATATCCAATTATTTTGAACCATTGCTGTGACATAACACTTTTAACATTCACTTCCAATCTAGCATGTCCAACAGCCACAAGACTTCTTCCTTAGAATTTGCCACATCACAGAAATCCATTTGGATCCCAAATACATCCATAAGATCTTCCTTTACATCTTCCATGAATAGTAAAGAGATCCATGCCCGGATGCCCGACAAAAACGGGTAGCCAGGGGATATTTCTAGGTAATCAAATGCCAAGGCTCTATATGATGACCGGTCAATATAATCGAACATGGACTTATTTATGACGCATGCAACCTTGTTTGTATCGTTCCGTCCAACCATCACAGAGACACTGACATTCTGATTTTGGCCAGAAGGGATAGTAAACCGAGGTTCCACCGGAAAAGTCATCTTGTATTCAGAACCCTCGAGGTGAAACTTGAGCAGATCGCAAACTCCAGATGGTGGACTTTTGAAACCCGACTGCAGGACAGAGCCGGACACGACTTCTGAGAAGAGAAGGTTGTTTTCAGCCCAAATGTCGATGAAAAAGTCTAGATCATCAAAGGAAATTCTCGGAGGGAGAAGAGTTTTGCGATGCTGGCGTTTATGGAAGGTTTTGTATAACTTGTAGTAGGTTTCAGTAGGAGGGTTGGGTTGCTTGCAGATTGACGGCCATCTCTTGGCACACTGACATTTCCAAAAGAAATCGTCTTTAGCTAAGTCTTTCCACTGCTTACAGACAGACATACAAGAAGCGAGATCAACACCTTCCAGTAAAGGGAAAACAGCCTTCAGAACTTCTTCGGATTCCATTGATGATCCCGAGTTTCAATCAATTGATCATACACTGCAATGAAGAATTAAAAATGTGAACATTTGAAAAATTCCAAGAGAATGCAATAGAAATATGGAAATTTTTTGACATGCTGTCGACTGGTAAGACTAAGACATAAACACTTCTCTAGGCAAACATAATACTTGCATCAACAAAACAAGCAATGATTAATGAACAGCAGTATGCAGACATTTTACCACACAATCAAGTACATATGCTAAACATCCACCAACAAAATACAGTTTTTATTCTGAAAATTCAAAAACTTGGTGAATCTTGGGGGGTTATTCATGAAATTCAAATTCAATCACAAGATAAGTCCAGTGCCTATCATCATTACAAAGGAGAAGAAGGGAAACATAAAGGGCACAAAGGAATCAAAATAAGATCCTGGTTAAATGGCGTTGAGCGTGCACACAAACAATTAACAAAATACAAAAAGATCTCTTAAAATCTTTGCTATATCAAAAGAGGTAAGATAACTACAGAGTATTTAAGTATTTAACTGATACAAGTACTCTCCAGGCCAACCTTATAACTAATGGTGAAGGAAAGAATCTCATATCGCCAAAGATAATGACATTATGATAATCTGTTTTTTTCAAACTAAGGACTGAAACATTATGCTTTCCTATATCATCTGCATTAGGCAATCCTCACTCCACTTAACATTCTTGTTAATGCAAGACACAATGGACAGGAATCTGGAGCCGGAATTTAGAGCATTCGCTGCAAAAAGACAACCAGAAGTACACTACCCAATCTTTAGCAATCCAGCATATAAATTATAAAACTAACTTGTTTCCCTGCAATTCAAGTTTTTAAAAGACTCAGATCCTTTAGCATACAGGGTGTGCTAATTTGTGTAGTGTTCCGGGCCGTCCACAACACCCAAGACCCAATTATGAAGAAGCAAGTTACCACACAAGGGACATGTAGACCCTTTCCCCCCGTGTCACAGAATATCTTTCACAAGAATATCATGCTAATCTCCCAAATCAATCCAACGGCTTACCGCATCACATGCCATTCCACACACATTTATCAATCATTCCCGCTAAAAGAGTAAAACGCACCACTGCACAGGTATTCAAATCCTTTTTTCCATTCAAACTTCACTTTTCACTCTCTCACAAACTTAAACTTTGGAGTGTTAACCTTGCAGGTCAACCCCCTCTCCAGATAGTAGTTAATTCCGCACAACTTTTGCAACAAATTAGACAATAAAAAACTAATATAAGGGCTTACAGCAGTGTATACAACATAACAGAATGAATACAAAATCATGATTTGGGTAAAAAAAAACGATTTTTTCTACTAAATTTTCATCAACACACAGTTCAGATCAGACATCAAAACTGAAAAACACAAATAACAATAAAACACTTCACTCAAATCCATCAATACACTGCAGAGAAAATCATTTCAAATAAAATAATCAAAACAAAAACATCTTCTATATGTTTCAATTTAACACGATTCAGATCAGAATACACACATATATTCAATTAACCACAGAACAACATCGTTGAAAAATTTCAATATTCTAAAAGAAAATTAACACAAAAAAAAACGAAATCAATATGATAATTGAGAAGAAAGAGAGAGATATGAATAAATCACCGTTGATTTATGGGAGTATGGATTATAGAGATCTGGAAGTAGGAGGTTATTGATGTAAACCCTAGATCATGATTCACGATTGGGGAGATATCTGTTAACTGGTCTAACGAAAACGAAAATGGGAGGTAAGGTAAGGGAAGTAAGGAAAAGAAGGTTTTTTTTTTTTTTAATTTAATTTAATTTTGTTAAGAAAGACTTTTTTTAATCATATGGAATTATGTGTATTGATTTGATGTAAAATGGGCCAACTCTGGGCCAATTCAATCCAGGTGGAGTTTGGAATGAAAGTTCAGAAATTCTTACTGCACTCGTATACCTTCTCACATATTTGTGGTGAAAATTCCAAAATACTCATTTAATTCGGATATGCATATGCGAATTTTTTTCAAATCGCATATGTACATATAAAGTCACCCTTTTAAAAAAAATTAATTCAGATATACATATCTGAAATAGTTTGGGTTATTTCATAAAATGCAAACAGTCACCCAATTGTTTACAAACGTGAAATTTTATCAAGTTAAATTCAAGCAATCATACTCTATAAGTTCCATTCAAGCACTCCTATAATCTCAAAGTCAATTTCAAGTTCTACTCAAAGTGCCAAAGTGAGTTTTCTATACTTTCTATCTCTAGCTCATAATTATTTTGGAGATGTTTAGGGTTGTTAGAATTTAGATAAATGTGTAGGTTGATGTTGGTGATGTTCAATGTTAGTGTTTAGATTAAAAAAAAATTAGATTTTGGATGAGTTGGGGCAAGAAATGGAAGTTGAACAACAATGGTTGTGCGTATGTTATTTCGGAAGTGCATATTTGAAATCCCCCTAAACTAGTTTCAAATATGCACTTGCGAAATATCCTCTGAGTTGTTTTTTTTAATTTTCAAATTTGTTTCATACTCTTACTAGTGGCTTTGTTTTCAGGAAAATGGTTGACAACCAGGCACCGACCGATTGACTTAGACAGGGGAGGTCAACCCACACAGCCTCGGCTCGGCGCTAGAGAGCTGCACAACAAGTCGTGACTCGGGGACGAGGTCGAGTCTGAGTCCAAGTCCAAATGGATGAGGCACCTATAGGATCCTCATCTGCACCGAGGAGTCAGCAGTCTCGGGCGTCTTCCTCTCGTGAGGTTAGTCGGGAGGAGGAAGAGGTATATGACGAGGATGAGGTACCCGAGGTTCACCATGAGCACAACGATGATGCTCATGATGATGCTCAGGACACACAAGATGCACTTACCCGAAAGGGCCTTCAGAAACGTCCGTATCGATATACTATCATGATCATGCTGCTCGACATATTTGGGACGGCGTGGTTGTTTTTTAATTTAAACGGTTTACTTACAAATAGTTGAATTTAAAAGGTTTATCTAGGATCCAACAACAACTAACATTCTTGTTTTTTTACGGGAACAGATGCCCAAAAAATCCGTGAACCATTCGCAAAAAATATTTGATTTATTTAAACCACTGGCTGAATGGTTTAATGATGTTGTTGCTAGATCCGGACTTGGCGAGTTATGTTGTACCAGATATGTTAGATAGGAAATTGAATAAGCTTTCGAACGCTTTGAACCGGGCCCAAATCGGAGTTACGGTTCTCAAGTTATGGCAAAAACACTAGTGCTGATTTTTTTCATGACAGCACAGACCACGCGAAGCGTTCCCTACGACTTTGGAATTCAATAAATAGGGGAAAATCAGTTTTTTTTTGTATGGGTTGTGTATTTTTGAGTCCTAACACCATCACAACCATTTTTTAGTAGAAAAAGCTTGAACACAACAATGGAGCTTTCATTTTGATGATCTGGAGTCGAATTGCTCATCAATCGAAGTTGACAAACTAGGAGATTTGTGATTCTTCTTCTCTTATCTCTATGTATTTTCTATTTATTGGGTTTTTTTTTGTAATTTTTCTCTGAACCTATGTATATTTCTTACTTTATTGTTGTATGAAGTTTGCTTTACAAATCTTTGTCGGTGTTTCCTTGATCTTTTTGCTTAAATGCTTTGGATTTATGTTGTTATAGACATATAGCTCATGAATCTTGATTAGGGGGATATCTGTTAGCTTTAGATTCTAGAGATAGGTTTGGGATTAACATCCACATAATATCGGAGTTTAATGCCTCTGTGTTGTTCGACCGGTTGAGACATCGTCGAAAGAGCAATATGGTTGAATTCTCATCGGTATTTCAGAAATGGACATTGATGTGAGGGATATGTGGTGATTTTGACGAGTATTGTAAGTTGAGTGCAACAGAGTGATAGGTTTAAGTTTGTGACGAGTAGTTTACTTTTGTGTCGGATTAGTTTCTCTTCTCGAAAGTGTATTTATTTTCTGTTTATAATTTACTTTTCCGCACTTTACGTTAAAACCCATTTAACAAGAACTCAAGAACTAAGAATCTGTCGAACGACAATTCTTTTCAACCAGTCCTTGTGGAGACGATAATTTCTCGGATAAATACTTCTAAAACTTTTGTTGCTTGCCCTCTACCGCTTCAACAATGGCGCAATTTAGGGGGATCAAACGAGAAGTATTTTCAACTTGGTGACTACCTTTAGGAACAACACACCATTGTAAGAGACACATCACATACTCATCCAAAACCTTAAGTTTATAGGTGTGTGGGTTCTCCTACTTATAAATACTCAAGTCTCCACATTTCTAACCAATGTGAAATTTCCCCATATTACTCACACTTGTAATTCTTTTTCAACAATTAGAAGTACTATTGTAGTCCAATCAACATTGTAAAAATTTGGATAAGTAAATTGTTTAGATTAATAATAATATTATAATAACATGAACAATAAAAAAACTATATAAAAAAAGTATATTTACTAAACAAATCAGGTCGAACCAAACTTTATGTAGATTAAGTCATATATTTCTATCGACGACTTGACATATTTTCATCCCTATGAAAAATGCATAACTATTATTGTGATGGAGATTCATAGCTCGAGTGATTTATATTCGAATAAAGTGATTGAAGTAATAGAAGTGGAACTTCAAATTAGTTTTTCAAGTTTGTGCTCAAATTTAGTATTTCATTGGAAGTAACAACAAGTGTGAGTATTCCTATTCCTTGGCCCAATTGATAAATTTGTTTAAATTCTTACCCCCTTCTTCTTTGTTCTTCACCACCATTTCCATTAACTTCAAAGATCTTTCTTTAATTTCTTCATCTTCAAGTAATTCCTCCACCTTCTTCTTTATCTCTCCCTTTGTTATCAATCCATCTTCATCTTTTTTAAATCCCAATCCAACTTTCCATACATCACAAATATATGTCTTGTTCATAAGTTGATCACTATAAAATGGCCAACACAACAAAGGCACCCCATTACACACACTTTCAATTGTTGAATTCCAACCACAATGTGTAATAAAACATGCTATTGAAGAATGTCCCAAAATCTTCTTTTGTGGTGACCAACCCACAATTTTACCTTGATTTCCTTTGAACTCATTAGGGTACTCATATTCTAGACCATTATCCTTATGTGCCTTATCTTTCCTCACAACCCAAAGAAAAGGCCTTTCAAGAAGATCAAGCCCAAGAGCTAACTCTTTGAATTGGTTTGGCCCAATTGATATCAAACTACCAAATGAAACATATATGACTGATTTAGGTGGATGTTGATCTAACCATTCTATGCAAGTTTCATCTTCTTGCCACAAAGAACCAATATTGTTAAGCTCATTTCCCATCAATGGGCCAATTGGTAGAAATCTTGGTGATAAGGAAAGTGCTTGAGCCTCAAGATCCATACTAGTGTTACAAAGCCACCATTCTCCTAAATTCATATTTTGCATTTCTTTCATCATATGAAGGAAGAAGAAGGAACTAGTTAAGTTATACCATGGCATGGCTGCTGCTTCCATCATAGGCAAGTTTGTGGAAAGTTGAATCTCTTGTTTTCTTGGAAGACCTGAAATTCCAAAATGCAATTAATTAACAAATATCTATATCTTATGGCACAAAATGTAACATTTGTCACATTTAAATTATGGTTAATAATGTCTTGTAAAATATTGTTAAGGTGTTAACTAGTAGCTCCAATTGTTTTTCAATGATTAAAATTGCATATAACCTACACATAGCTTCAATAATCTTAAAACAACTTTGTCTACTTATGTCGACAAAAATGTTTTCTAACTATTTCATATTTAAATGGTTGGATATTGATCATTAAAAAAAAGTAAATTATAAATTTTTGTTTTTGGCCTATTTTTTAGATTGTGCGTAAAGATAAGGAATTCGAATCCTATACATATTGACTTATTTACAACTCTAGGGAAACATATGCCCCCACTAGATTTCCCAAAAAAATATTTATATGTGTATATAAATATTATCAACATCTAGATATTTATAAGATTTTAAAAATGAACCAAATTTAATAAATAACAATTTTAAAATTATTTGTATGTATAAAAGACGTATATTATGAGAGTGTCATTTTTACGTGAGAACATGAGAATGAATCTCAACCACAAAATTTTAAAATAAATGGTGAAGATCATGTGTCATTCTTTTTTTCTCTCCATTATTAAAATAAATGAGAGGGGAGAAAGAAAAAGAATGTCACGTAATCTCCATCATTTATTTTAAAATCTAATGGTTCAAATTTATTCTCACATAAAAATGACATTCTTATAATATATGTCCTCATATATAGGACGTATCCTATGAGAATATCATTTTTATATGAGAACATGAAAATGAATTTGAATCATTAGATTTTAAAATAAACGGTAGAGATTGTGCGTAATTATTTTTTCTCTCGTCTCTATTATTAAAATAAATTTGGGAGGAGAGAGACAAAAATAATGTCACATAATCTCCATCATTTATTTTAAAATTTAATGATTCAGATTCATTCTCATATTCTCAAATAAAAATGACATTCTCATATAGTATACGTATGTGTCATTCTTTTTTCTCTTTTCTCTATTAAAATAAATTAGAGAGAAGAGGAAAAAAAAACATGATTCAGATTCATTCTCATATATATATATATATATATAAAATTTTGACGTCATTTTTTAAACATTGATGATGTCATTTTGATTTGATACTTATGTAAATTAAATTTAAATAAATTTTAAAAAAAGATAATTAATATACATTAAATTTACATTTTATAATAATAGTTGATTCGTATAAGATTTGAAAATCTTAAATATATTATTTAGATACTATGCAACGTATAATTGAATGAGACAAGAAGAGTACATATAATTGAAGGTTGTGGACCAAATGGAGTCCATGGCTAGAATTGTTTCTGATACTTTTGTTAATGGTGGAAGAATAAAAACATATAAAAGAATAAAAACATTTTTTTTACCAGTTTGAGAATCAATAATTCCTTCATCAACAAGCCTCTCCATGGAATCAAAAGAGACCAATGAAGTTGCTGAAGCTGGCCAGAAAAGAGCTCCTTTAATTCCCAATTTGCATGCAATTTCCAAAGCCCATCCCATATTTTTAGTGACAATTATACAAGAAATCTTGTTATCACTATCAAGACCATTAATATCTTCTATGAGTTGTGGAAGCATGGAACTCATAGTGATTCTTGTGGACAATATAACTTTGCCCACATCTTTTCTATCATCTTGAGGACTCACACCATCTGGAAGAGACACAAGGTTAATTTGTGATTTCATGTGTTTCCCTTCCTCACAAACAATTGAAGTAGTTTTCATTTTGTTGTAATTCTCATCTGAAGTTAAGAAAGTGATTTTGCAACCATGTTTGGCTAAAATATGAGAGAATTGCATAAGAGGGTTTATGTGTCCTAGAATTGGGAATGGTATTGCAAGAAAATGTGGGTTGACCATAATAGAGAAGATGGGAGAAGGGTTGTAAATAATTGGTGTTATAAAATAATAGCATGATGAAAACTTAGAAGTGACGCCCTTTTATATATAAATTTATGGAATACATCAAAAATTGGATAAATGATAAATCTAATTAACATCCCTAAAACTTTTTAAAAAAATGATGTATTTACATAAAAATTTTAGTATTCAAATGACCACGTCAAATAAACATCAGTAGGACACGTAGTCTGACCACTACCTTGTCATGAAGACTTTCGATATAAGAAGTTAATCTCTTATTCAAATTATTGATTTTAATACCACATTCAATTTACGAGAGGAGCATCCAAATTAGTTTGAGAGAGAGAGAGAGAGAGAGAGAGAGAGAGAGAGAGAGAGAGAGAGAGAGAGAGAGAGAGAGAGAGAGAGAGAGAGAGAGAGAGAGAGAGAGAGAGAGAGAGAGAGAGAGAGAGAGAGAGAGACCATTTATTCATCCAAAACCTTAAGATATTTGATTTATTGGTCCTCTCCTTCATAAGTGTTCAACCGCCAATTTTACAAACAACACGAGACTTCGAACTCACACGTGTATACAATAAACGAGAGAATGTTGGAGTTGGTTGAAAATATACATGTTAAAGAAGTCTCACATCGCTTAGTTTTTGTAAAGGAAGAGGGAGTCCAAGGCTATATAAAGGATTCGAGTTCTTCGCAAGATGTGATAGTCAAAAGCACTTTAAGCTTGTAGTTGACTTTTTATATTTTCTCTTATACTCTTGTGTTAGAGAAGAGTTAGAGTGTTGTGATGGATAGTTACCTTTTTTTTTTTGGAGAGTGCGGGTGTATTTGAATCTAAGGGTGGTTGAGGGTAGTCTATGTATTGTACTAATTTTTACATTGTGTTATTCTCTCGTTGTCATTTGATAACGATTGTGGTTTATTATCGTATTTTGTAGTTTTCACGTCAATCTCTTATGTTGTTATTGTGTTTCTCTTTTTTCTCTATGCTTTGTTTTTACCAACAGTGATCAAGAGTCTTGGTTAGGTGGGATATAAATTTGAATTTGATTAGTATGTTATGTGGTTGCAGTTCTGTCTGATCTTCCACATCAGAAAAGAGTTTTTATACTATGTGTTGGTTGAGAATATTTTTGTTTTAATGCAATAGAGATTTTGGCTGCAATGTAAGGTTTTTCAAGTGCAGTGAAGATTGAATAAGAGAAATTTGATGGAAGAATCAGTTTTTTCTTGTGGAAAATTCAAGTGTTTTGATACATGTTATTTTCAATCAAGGTGAAGATTGTTGAGATTGGTTGAAAACATACATGTTTGAGAAATCCCAAATCGCTTAGTTTTATAAAGGAAGAGGGATTCCAATGCTATATAAAGGATTCAAGTTCTTTGTTACAATAGTACTAGTCAAAAGTATTTTAAACTTGTATTTAATTTTTAATATTTTCTCTTATACTCTTATGTTAGAGTGGTGTGAATGATAGTAAAATATTTACTTTTGAGAGTGCGGGTGTATTAGGACCTTGGGTGGTTGAGGGTAGCTTATGTGTTGTAACAATTTTAACATTGTTATTCTCTGATGGTCATTTGACAACGATCGTGGTTTTTTCTCCTACTTTGGAGTTTGCACGTCAATCTCTTGTGTTGTTATTGTGTTCCAATTTTTTTCTCTAGGCTTTGCTTTTTTCCAACAGTGGTAGCAAGAGCCTTGGTTAAGTGGGATATAAATCTTTTTAGTATTTTCTGTCATTGTAATTATAATTCTGTCTGATCTTCCACATCAAAAAATAATTTTAATACTTTGTGTTGGTTGAGAATATTTTATTTTGCTGCAGGAGAGATTTTGGCTGCAATGTAAGGTTTTTCAAGTGTAGTGAAGATTGAATTAGGAAAATTTGATGGAAGAATCAATTTTTCCTTGTGGAAAATTCAATTATTTTTTATAAAATTAGGATTACATAAGGCTTTGAAAGGAAACATTTCTAACATGGACAACGAGAAGTGGAAGGAATTAGATTTTAGGGCTTCAAGCATAAGATGCATGTATTTGGATAAGAATATTCTTGCGAATGTTTTTGGTGTGTCGTCAGCCAAAAGCTTTGAAAAAAAATTGAAGGGTATATTAAACGGGTTGTTGTTGAAGAAGTTGTTCCATAGCTTGCGTATAGATGAGCATACGAAAGTATCTGATCATTTAATTATTCTAAATGGTATTGTTTCTAAATTAGAAACTATTGGAGTCAAGAATGATGATGAAGATAAAGATTTGAGACTCATATGATCTCTTCTATCTTCCTATGAGCATATTAAACATGTTTCGATATATAGGAATGAATCTTTGAGTTTTGAAGAAGTTGTTAGTAAAATTATTTTTGAAGAAGATTGAAGGGTGAGAATAATACTTTATCAAATTCAATGTTGGTTGTTATAGGAAGGCATTATTTAAAGAAAAACAATGAAACAGGTGTGAGATGTTGGAAATATAGAAATATTTGACATATAAAGTATAAGTGTCCTGATGGGATAGCGTCAAAGAATGACTCTGTTACCCTGACTTTGAGAGAGGATAATCTTCTTTAAAAATTATGAAGTGTGTCATCATGACATTTTTCGCTGTCATGGAAAAGGACGAGTTATTGCTTGCGGATTAACACATCGACATTAATGTAAAGTGTGTTGTGAGATTACGTTGATGGTTGAAGAAAAGCTTCCTACCAATATGGAAGTTGCACCATAAGTTTTCAACCTATTTTTGACTTGTAAAAATTCTTGAAGTGATTTACCTTCAAGTAAAATTGTCGGTAAAGAAAATGAAAAATAATGTATTATATTCAATTAAGGTGGAGTTTGTTGGGGTTGGTTGAAACTACACATGTTAGAGAAGTTACGCATCGCTTAGTTTTATAAAGGAAGAGGGAGTTCAATACTATATAGAGGTTTCAAGTTCTTCGTTACATGATGTACTAGCCAAAAGCATTTTAAGCTTGTATTTGACTTTTTATATTTTTTCTTATACTCTTGTGTTAGAGTGTTGTAATATTGAGATAGTTGATTATAGTTTATGTGGTGTAATAATTTTCACGTAATATTCTAATTGTCATTTGATAACGGTTGTGATTTTTTCTTTAATTTTAAATTTTTCACATTAATCTTTTGTATTGTAATTGTATTTTTTCTTCTTCTATGCTTTATGTTTTTCAATAGAGAAATCAAACCACGATACCTCGAAACGACGAATAATATACAATTTTTTATGACAGCGAAAAACATATAAAAAAACATATTTACATGGAAAAACTTGTTTAGATAAATAAAAAAGAAATTAAATAAATGAGTTTTTTCAACTTAAAAAATGGCCCAAAAATCACTCCTCTCTATGCAGAAAAGAAAGAAAAAATATAGAAGGTTAGAAAGAGTCCAAGGGACTTTTTAAATATAAAATAATCATAATATAATAGCAAGAGTACCCTTTACTCCAAACAATACATTTTGCTTATAAAATAAAGGGTAGAAAAAGACGAAAGGGACGCAACTAATTTTTACAGGATGAGTAATTTATATCATTATTATTATATATTATAATGTGTATATGAGTTAATACTTTTTTATTCAATTAAATTCGAGATTTATTTTTGTCCTTTAAATAAATAAAAAAAGTCTATATTAATATAATTACTCTTTAAAATATATCATATTAGTTTTATTTTTTAGTTAACAATTTTTTTTTAAATTAATTGCTAAATTCATCATTAAATAAATTAAATTGATAACAAAATATGTTTTGACAATTATAAAATTAAATATAAATTCTTTTAAAGTTAAAGGATCAAAATAAAATATTATTTTACGAGATAAAAAATAATATTAAATTTAATATATAATACTAATATATAATAGATGATAATATCTTTTTTCATCATAAAAAAAGTTGAGTATGTCATTATTAATGCCATATAATTTAATCTTTTTTAATTACTTATTAAATAACTTTAATTTTGAATATTGTCAATGTATTTTAATTTTGAGTAATATTGCTCAAATTTTTTAAAAGGATATACAAGATTTGCAAATTGACTCTCATAATTAAATGTAGTGAAGTTTATTCAAAATATATTTAGATAAAACAATAAAAATCTTTTTCAATCAACTAAAGAAATTTTTTTTGATAGACACAACCATAATATATAGTTTTACACGCAACTAATAACAATTTTTATCAATTAAAAAATAAATAAATAATTTTTCTCTCTTTCTTTATTAGAACCGCACTCATAAATTCAATAAAAAAATTAAATTTTAAATAAATTTAAATTTTTTTCTCTTTTTATTAAATATTTTTAAAAATATAAATTTAGGTGTATTTCTATATAACATATTTCTCTCAATTAAAAATCTAAATACGAATATAGAGAATATATTAATAAAAATATATAGTGAAGTTTCAATGTCTCTATAAAAGTCAACCAAAAAGTAGCGTAAGGGGAATGAGTAACTATTAGATTATTATATAAATGTTTTTTATTTGTGCAATCCATTAAATAGTTCATTAATGAGCTATCTCA
Source organism: Vicia villosa (assembly GCF_029867415.1). Lineage (NCBI taxonomy): Eukaryota > Viridiplantae > Streptophyta > Magnoliopsida > Fabales > Fabaceae > Vicia > Vicia villosa. The sequence goes on from NC_081185.1 coordinate 9,833,501, forward strand.
AATATTCATATCATCATAGGTTATATATCATGACTTCATATTCTCATTTTATAAATTATTTTATTTTAAAAAAAAATATGTTTTAGCAACCTTCTTTTCATGTATTGGCGCAAAACAAGTCAATATCATTATACCATACATTTTTTATGTTTTTGTTTTCTAAGGTGCATGTATTATATAAACTCCCTCAGTTCATTTTTAAGTATGGTTTTAAAAGAATTATTATTTTTATTCAAATGTTGTTTTATAGTTTAATGTTATCATTTATCAATTATATTTTTATTTTTTTAATAACTATATTTCACATTTTTTATAAAATTAATGAAAGAGTATGATTGAATTTATTTAAAAAATAAAAATAAATTAAAATATAATATAAAAAATAACTCTAATATTCACTATCTTTTGAAGAATTTTCTGATAAAACGATATTTTAAAAAAATGGAGGATAAGTTAGAATTTTTTTAAATAGCATTTCTCTTTTGAAAAAAATCAATCAATCATTTTTGACATTACAAGTCAATGCAATAAACAAAGTCTATAGATCTGTTTTGAAGATGAAGTCCATTACGGTTTGAGCGATATAGGGACCACAAACCTCAAAACAAAAAACAATAAATGAACCCTACACACGCCAACACTAATTCACACGCCTATAGATCTTCAATGAAAACACACGAGCACACCACACATACTAAAATATAGGGAAAAGAATTCTCTCATGTCACATTAATGTCTAATGAAATAAATGACAAAGATTTATGTGGTTTGCAATCTCTTGTCTACATCCTCAAAAACATCTCACCATAATGTTTTCCTAAATCAAATCATATTACAATGATTGTAGCTCATTATGAAGAAATGTTCAACTTGATAGAGTTTGGAAATGATTAAATTTTCAATTCAGACCTTATAAAATTTTCTCTTAACTTTTTAACACTGATGCAAACCGGTCAATCAGACTAATAAGACATGCTCTCGCTAGGGAGTCATGTACTGATTAACATGTGTATTTTTGTTAGAGAATCATACATTGAAGCCAGACACCACTTTTATCTCAACTATTTGAATCTCTTCAACAGTCTCTCGAACATGCGTTCGTTGGAGGCGGTTCTAACCATCGTTCATATATAAGTGTGACTTTGCTTCACACTAAAGTATAATACATTTGCAAGTTTCGCATCTCTTTGTTTATCAATATGCACATTAGAGTGGTAACTTGTAGGTACACTTACCTCTTCGTTCACGACTTCCACCACCATGTCGAAGACGGGGCGGGTTAGGGCGATTATTACCTTCTCCAAACTCAAATATGAATTCTAAATAATCTCGGTTCTCCGTCCAAATCCAAACTAAGATGGAGAATTAAAACTCAAACTAGACTCAAAGAGGTTCGGGTGGAGAATTAAAACTCAAGTTGGAGGACCACTTACTATGATTTGTTGGAGGACCACTTATTGGGGTGGTGATGCAAAATTATGATTTGTTGGAGGACCACTTATTAGGTTTCTATGATAAGCTTAATGGGGTGGTGGGAGTTAGGAAGAGATTACTGGTGGTGGGAGTTAGGAAGAGATTACTGGTTTGGTTGACAACAGTGTGGGCTATTTGGTGGATGAGAAATGAAATCATTTTTAACTCTCAAGAGTATGATGAAGGGGAAGTAGTGCATAAGGCAATCATTTTGGCTTGGCTTTGGAATATTATAGGTTCTAATTCCAAAGTCTATTGTGATTTTTATTTATGGAATCATGGCCCGGTTCAGTTTCTGAATAATTGATTGTGATTGTGATCGGACAAGTACCCCTTGTGCTCTTTTTCTTTAATATATTTCATTGCCTATAAAAAAAAAAGATCGCAGCTCAATTATATTCCTTAAAAAAATTCATTTATAATCTCTCCAATCTCATTCTCTTCTCATTCAACATAATCTTGATTTGTTTAGGTTGAAAGAGCTATTATGTTTGTTGTGATTTTTACATAGAGTTGTTAATACATAAATTAGTACGTGCTGGCGGTCGATTTATTCACCATTAATTAAATTTTGTGAAGACTCACACAACACCTTTCTTTTGCTATCTAGTTTCGTTCTTATATATAGATTTGTTAGGTAGTGTCTGTGTGTCTTTATTTCTTTTAGATCATTGTTATAATTATGACTGACAAAACAGTCCTGATCCGTTGGGTATGTCCGTTTTTCCCGCACTTTAGTGCAGGACGAGTCAAAGATTTAGACCCTCACCCTATAATGTGTCCAGGGTCGGCCCAACGTGTTTAGAGTTCTAAGGCGGAACTTGATTTAACATATTTTTAATCAATAATGATAATAATAAATTAAAAATTAAAAAACTGTTAAAATAAATATTTTTTTATAACTTTTTTTACTATCATTAATGTTAATTGTAGTGGAAGGAATCAAACTGAAGTCCAATATTACGAGGGAACAAATCGTTGTCGCTTGAACCATTCAATTTGTTGTAACATGTTTTGAAAAATATATAATTATATGTATTTTGAGACCTATTTTTTCAATATTTCAGCCCTATTTTAAAGTCCAAAAAGATGAGGCCTAAGGCCCTTGCCTCACTGGCCTTGGGCTTGGACCGGTCCTGAATGTATCCGCCCCGCCCCATTTTCTTCGTGTGTTTTTGTGTTTTTAGGTTTAAAACGTGTGGTGCCCGCGGGCGTTCACTGCCTCGCCTTCACTTTTTTCTGGGGTGGACCTAAATTTTAAACCCGCAACCTCAATTATGTTGGCCCTATTTTTTTGCTGACTTTTGCAGAACGGACATACCCATTTGTCACCTCCTAATTATAATAGTTGTATTTTATTTAAAATACTAACTATTTTTTATATGGTTTAATTGAGTCAGATTTTGTCCCCTCAATATTTTATACTACCTTCATTTTTCTTTATTATATTAGTAGTTTATATAAAAAAAAGTTATGTTGCTTAAAAAAATTCATTTATAATCTCTCTAAAAAGTACGTGACAAAAGACAACGACAATGTATTATTATACAACCCCGTATTTTATATATATATATATATATATATATATATATATATATATATATATATATATATATATATATATATATATATATATATATATATATATATATATATATATATATATATATATATATATATATATATATATATTATAAAACTAACTAAAATAATAAAGATCAAAGAGAGGTAGAGAAGAGAAAAGCAATATTATATCATCTTCATTCAAGTGTGTTTTACATTGTAATATGGGTCTCTATTTATAGGACTCAAGGGAGATAGAAAATCACACATATTAAACACATATTAAGTATGGAATAGGAAGATGAAAAACTAGGAGATGGATGGACATCCACTAACATAAATATTCATAACACTCCCCTTTGGATGTCCAGTGGAAAAAAATTTAGTGAAGGAAAAGAGTACAATATCCTTTGAATGTGAATTGCCTCGTTAAAAACCTTACCAGGAAAACCCAATGGGAAAAAACCATGGTGAAGGAAAAAAGAGTGCAAAACATATGAATTTCTCCCCCTCATGCACATTTACATGCGAGACGATATTATTTGTAGTAGTTGCTTAAAATTTCTTCTTGGAAGTGACTTCATGTAGTGCTAATAGTTATGCAGAATTTGATGAAGTTGTTGCCATGAGTTGTTTCATAGATCTCCATGAAATGGTTGTACCATCACATGTAAACAAATAACCTCTTTCTGATCGACCATTGTGAGAATCTGACAAGTAACCAGCATCTCTAAGATAACGAAGTATATGTTTGACTCCGTTTCATGTAGGCGAATAATTGTATCTTGGTAATAGATTGACCACAAACGATATCTCGAGACGTGTATAATTAGCAAGGTACATTAGTGCTCCAATTGCACTAAGATATGGTACTTCAGGACCAAACAATTTTTGTAATCATTTTCTTGAGGCCTGAAAGGATCTTTCTCTACATCTAATGATATAATAATCATTGGAGTAGACAACAAATAAGATTTGTCCATATAGAAGTGTTTCAACACTTTTCTATATAATCTTCCTGATGTACAAATATTCCATTGTCCAAATTCTCAATTTGTAAGCCTAGACATAATTTTTGTTTTTCCTAGGTCCTTCGTCTCAAACTCTTTCTTTAAGAAATTTATAGCTTTTGGAAGCTCTTCTAGAGTTCCAATAATATGTATGTCATTCACATAGATAAATAGTATTGCAAATTCTTTTCCACATCATTTTATGAAAATACAAGTACAAATTGAATTATTTGTATATTCATCATTTAGTAAATATTCACTGAGGTGATTATACCACATGCATCCAGATTCTTTCAGCTCATACAAAGACTTGTTCAATTTGATGTAGTAGTTTTCTCGAGATCCATAATTACGTGCCTCTGGTATATTGAACCCTTCAGGGAGTTTCATGTAAATGTCACTATTAAGTGAACCATATGAATAAGATGTCATTACAACCATCATGTTCAAATTAAGCCCTTCAAGTGTTACAAGGCTAATTAATTATCAAAAATCGATTGAATCCATTACAGGTGAATATGTTTTATCAAAATCAATCTTAGGTCTTTGTGAAAATCATTGAGCAATAAATCAAAATTTATATCATTCTTATTTTTCTTTTTCACAAAAAAACTCATTTATATCACATTAGTTTCACACCTTGAGGTGTTCGGACTACAGGTCCAAAAGCGAGTTACTTGTAAAGTGAGTTTAATTCTTCTTCAGTTGAATATATTTATTTTGGCCAATTCTCACTTAGTCTATAATCTTTAATAGAATTTGACTCATGATCCTCGTTACTATGATCACTTTTAGCGCTAAATTGTATACAAAGACATTGTCAATATTGACTTTAATTGGTTATCTCAATTTTGGTTCCATTCCATTTCATCCATGACATAATTTATCGAGATCTCTTTATTTCATATTTCAAGTACTTGATTTGTTCTTCTGGAACTGAAAATTAAATCAGGTTAAAATGCTCTTAGCATTTTCATATCCTCACTGGGGTCATCTTTAGTTTCTTTTCATAGTAGAGGACTTTTAACATTGGAATCGACTTTCATACCACGCTTCAGGCGCCGCAACATCTCATTTGCAATATTATATTATCCAATAGGAGAATCCACTTTGAGTGGAGTATTATTAGTTGATAATTTATTTCATAAACTTTGCAAATGAATAATATTTTGAACTTTTGGTTCATATTGATTTGTACGAGGATCAAGACAACAATGTATTTTAAATTGTTCATTTGAACTTCTTGTTCATGATTTCATCTGTTCATTTGAACTTGTTCATGATTTCAGCTGCTAATTCCCTCCCCCTAATATTGAGAAAATAAATTTATCAAGTGATAATCAGCCTACTAGGCTGCAATCAAGTATTTGATTATTTTCTCAAATTATATCCTCAAAATTGAGATTCATATTAATTATATTTTTCTAATATTCTTTCATGACTCATCTTAATGTATTATATTGGAGCAATTGGAATATACACAACACATCCAAATGTTCACTTAGATGAGAAATATTAGAATAAATTAGGGAGGACTAAGATATAGTATCTTGTTGGCTTAATGCGAATAAATATCTTAATATCATACTTTGGGTGTTTCAAATTTATAATTTAGAATTGATGATCTCATAAGTATCAATCATATAATTAACTTTAGACGTCTAAAGAATGGATCTTCGGGTCCATTTTCTTTTTATGAATATATATTACATGATATTCAATATCAATTTTAATAATATATGTGATACTTATACAAGAATTTCTATAAAAAATCCAGAAAAACAAGATCTTAGTCTAATTAGTTGAGAAAATAATTTCACAAACTTCTGGTTGTGAGTAGAGACATATGCATGATATTTTAGTCGATGCAACAATTAATGTCATAAAAACGCAATTTCTCAAATTTTTATTTTCCTTTAGAAACACACAAAAATTGACTGGATTGAAGAAACTTCTGGTTCTTCAATACAAATTATTCTCATTATATTATATCCGAGATGACCCAACCGGTTTTACCAACGACACAATTAAGTGTAATTTGTAAACTACTGGTTTACAATGACATGTGCTTAAATTGTACTGATATAAGTGTAATACAAGCCCGAGGGAAAAGCCTATAGCTTTTCTATTATACATTTTATGTCCAAATTCATTTGTTTAATACAAAGATATTCAATACCTCCAATATAATTCATGTGAATTATCTATGTCGAAAATGTTTGGCAAGACATAAAGAGAATACACAAAAATAAAATATAAAGGATTAAAGTTCATTCGAATATCGACTCTATCAAAATATGAGATTACTTTCCTGTGCCTTTAAGATGGACTAACAAATGTCATCCATACACTATACTTGTAAAAAGAAAAGAATAGTATAATTAAATTTTATATGAGAAATCTAAGCACTATTATAACAACTTTAAAATATGTAGCAACTTTAGACTATTGATATATTCGTTAATAGATTGCAATCATTAAATTCTCTTGTTAAAATATCAATATTTAAAAATAATGTGAATAAAGAAATTGTATCCGCAAACATTGATCATCCTAATAATATCTCATGATTTAACACTTTAATCATACACATGCATATGAACATATTATCATATAATTATCAAAATCATACAAAATCATATCACTAAAATTATATCATCATATATATATATATATATATATATATATATATATATATATATATATATATATATATAAATGAAATATATAGATTTATAATTCTAATTATGAAATAATTTATACTCTAACAAATTTAATAAGTTTTAACATAGCCAAATGTTAGAAAATTACAATAATTCAAAAATATAGTCATCCTTCTGGGATGTGTTAGAGTCACTCATGTCATTCTTCTAGAATAACAAACATTTTATGAGTATATTACAATTTTTTTACATCGAAACACACAAATTTCTTTGTGAAATCCTTTTGGAATACTTCACTATTATTGATCAAATCCATCTAGAATTCGATAATATAGGTGATGCAATCATTTTTCAAATTTTTAACATAACAGATGCAATCCTTCTAGGATATGTTATTAGTATAGATGCAATCCTTTTGGGATTCATTAATATCATGATGAAATTCTTCTAATATTATAGATACAACATTTTAAGGTGTGAGAAATCCTTATTTTAAAACTTTAACTCTTCGGGAATTATAAATCACAAATGATCTTCGTAGTGATAAAAAGAAACAATTATTTGCATAATCCTTCTAGAAAGCTAAAAAAACCCTTCAAAGTCGTGTCACAAATATTCACATCGATTAAGAAAAATAATTCTTTAAGCAATCCTCCTGAGATATCTTAACATTAGTTTAAGAAGAGGTTTTTTTTGTGTGTGTAGTTCTTCAAGAACTCAATCACAATCACAATTTTTTTATAGTTCTTCAGGAGCTCAATTACATTTTGTAGTTCTTCGGGAACTCAATCACAAATATTTTACTAATAAAAATAATAATATTTATAATCCTTCAGAGATGCTTGATAAAGTTCTTCAGGAATTATATATCAAACTCAATAATATCCTTCTAGGATATTTGATAAGTTCTTTAAGAACTATATAACAAACTTAATATTATCTTTAATGGATATTTGTTAAGTTCTTCAAGAACTATATAACAAACACGTTGTTTTGTAATCCTTAAGATATTATTGATAATTTAATAAGATATAATATCAAAATTTAACATGGATAATGAGAAAGAAAAATAATAAAATAATAAACTAATATTACCTCTAACAGTTAAGGCTTCAAAAAAAAAAATTTCTTCAAGTTTGGTAGAGCTTTGTGCTGATAACGTGTTATAAAACGAACTAAAATTATATAGAGATCAAAAGATAGGAAGAGAAGAGAACAAGCAAAATTGTATTATATTCTTCTCAATGGTGAACTTTACATTGTAATATAGGTCTCTATTTATAGTACTCAAGGGAGATAGAAAATCACACATATTAAACACATATTAAGTATGGAATAGGAAGATGAAAAACTAGGAGATGGATGGACATCCACTTAACATAAATATTCATAACAATATATATATATATATATATATATATATATATATATATATATATATATATATATATATATATATATATATATATATATATATAAAGTAGAGTTCAACTTATTTAAGAATTTGCTTCAAATTATAAAATTTAAATTGAATTGAATTTAATGATTAATTAACATTTTGGTTTAATTAATTATTTGATTAAATTAAATTTAAAAAGTAATAACATTTTTTTCTTGATCATGAACGTTCTTCATTCAAAAAAATTATATAATTAATGTAAGAAAAAAGTTTGATTGAATGCGATTTCCCCTGCTAATTTGTATTGATCCAGAAAATTCAATTATGTCCCACAGTCTAGTTTTCCAATGGATTGAAAATTACGGTGATAAATCTTGTCTCTACTCTCTACAGAGGAATTTGGTGTCCTTATTCACGTGACTTCACACTATTGAACAAATTAGAATCAGAATTAGCACAAGTATTTTTTGGTTTTAGTTTGATTGAACTTTACTATTTGACTCAAGTCAAGTTCTAAAATTCGAATATATTTTAAATTAAGATAAGTATGATTATGATCCAATTAAAATATGCTTCACATCACGTCTAGGATCCATGAACTGAAAGTAATGATGTTAATTGCTTGTTTGTTTGTGAAGAAAATTTGATAGGAGAAGTTTCCATGAGATCACGAGAGTAGGAGGAAAAATGTCAAATCAAAGCTGGCTGTCAAAAATAATAATGTAGTTAAATCATTTTAAATGATTTATTAATTAGAGTAAATGATTTCATCAAAAATAAAAAACTAAATCCAAAGAAGATAATAACATGTTGACTAGAACATTTATTATGGAGGAGTATAAAGAAATTATTTTTTCTATGAAGTGGAATAAGAGTCTACGTCTCTGGTCCCGACAACTTCATTTTTGGTTTTTATCATCATATTTGAGATACTTGTGGGCCAAAAAAATTTGGTGCAAATTATTCTTTGCTGGAGTCTTGGAGATTTGTGTTTTTACACCAAGCCTTTATATGACTAAAAGTACTCTAATTTTAAAGAAATTTCTTTACCCACCTCCCTACTTTCTTGGTCACCTATGGTGAAAAACCAAATATACCCCTTACTTCGGAAATATATTTCCGAAATGTAAGAAAATGCTGTTTCCGGAGATGCATCTCCGAAAACGCTATTTTTTTTTCTTCAGAATTTGTCTTATTTTGGAAATGCATTTCCGAAAACACCATTTCGGAAGTGTATTTCCGAAATATTGCGCGTTTTGCAGAATAAGCAAAACAGCCCCCCTCCCCCATTCATTTTACCCTAAATCTTCTTCCAAACTTCCTTTCTTCAAAATTTCTGCAAAAGCAAGTGTGTGAACTAGTCAGAGATTGCCAAAGGCGACCCAATCTCAACCTAAATCATCTCAATCTCTATTAGTGGTAAGTTTATCAACTTTTTTCAATTTTTAGATCCATTATTCATATCTCTATGAGGGTGTTTAGAACTTGCGAAAATTATATTGGGGTAGGTTGATACTGCTATTTAGGTTGTTTAGATTGATTAAAATTAGTTTTGAAGATGGATTTTGGGGTCTGCCATGGAAGTTGCAGAAAACTGCTTCGCAGGGGTGTTTCGGAAGTTCATTTCCGAAAACACCTCCATTCCCAGTTTCAGAAATGAACTTCCGAAGTGGTCTAGAATTGATTTATTTTGTTTTTTTCTATTGTTTCGCATTCTTATTGATTTCAATTGTTTTCAGGAACATGGCAGGCAACCCAGCACGCATCAGACAGGATAGAGAGACCCAGACTGCGTCGGCTAGACGCGAGCGGGCGGCGCAGCTGGCGTCGACGCAGGGACGGGGGCAGGGACGGGGACGTGTGCGAGTTTCCGTGCAGATGGACGAGGGTACTTCTGCATCTGGATCAAGGAGTCGTCTGGCTCGGGTATCTTCTTCCCTCCAGCAGGAGGTACGAGAGGAGGAGGAGGAGGAGGCAGTGACATACCACGAGGCGGAGGAGGTACCGGATGTTGACCCTCCACACGGGGAGGAGGAGGAGCAGGAGGGGGGCTACCCGGGAGGGCCTAGTGACACTACCTTGCTGATTACCTACCACGAGCACGTCGCTCGGCGTATCTGGGGGGAAGAGGTATTTTTTGTAATTTGCCCGACTTTATTATTTAACCGTTTTTAATTTAGCCGTTTATTCAACATTTTCTTAACGGTCTAATTAACATACTTTTTTATTTGTTTTTGTTGTAACAGGAGAGAGAGACTTTGAAACAGGTGAACCACTCCCGGAAGGTTTTCAGTCTCTTTAAACTGGAGGCTGAGTGGTTTAACGACGCGGTGAGAGCTTCAGGGCTTAGTGGGCTGTGCATGACGGGGTATACCACCATCAGCCACGGCATGCAGGGTGCCTTTGTGGAGAGGTGGCACAGGGAGACGTCTTCTTTCCACTTACCAGTTGGGGAGATGACGATCACCTTGCACGATGTGCAGTGTCTTCTCCACTTGCCGATCAGGGGGTTGCTGTTAGACCACTCCCGGATCCAGAGGATCGAAGCCAGTGAGTGGATGGCACTCTATTTGGGTATGGAGCCAGAAGTTGCTGACTTTCAGTGCCAGACGACAAATGGGCCTCATATCCGGTTCACCACACTGAAAGCTTATTTCGAGCACCACCTTGTGGCGGCGGCCAAATCCGAGGAGGCGGATGACGCCCTATTTGTGCAGTATCACTGTGGCTGCGCTCTCCGGTGCTGGTACATGTTTGTGGTAGACGCTGCACTCTTTGTGGACAAGAGTGCAAGGTACGTCGACGTGACCTACCTCCGCTATTTTATGGACTTGAATACCGTTCACTAGTGGAACTAGGGGTCAGCTGTTCTGGCATACCTATACCAGAAGCTGAATGAAGCCTCCAACTAGAGGACCAGGCAGTTGACCGGATCCTGCACACTACTTACGATACGTTTCATTTTAATTGTTTCACATTTATTTATGTTTCGTATTTATTTTTAATACATTATCGTGTTTGTGTTTCAGAGTTGGATCATCTCCTACTTCCCCCGCATCCACGGCTTCCGCGTTGATTCTGCGTACGAGGACGCCATGCCCCGGGCTGCCCGATATGTTCTCCAGAGGGGGAACAATGCAATGGGACCATACCGTGGGTACCTCAACCGCACGATGACATCAGTTGGAGGCCATTCAGCGGCTACACTGATGTTGTCCCCTTTGACAGCATCTCGTTATATTCTGGCTGGTTGGCATGCGCGACCAACACCATGGTGTGGTATCTCCCTGAGCGGTGCATGCAGCAGTTTGGATTTTTGTAGATGATACCCAGGTCACCTTTTGAGGCTGCTTCCGACACAGTGACCCGAGTGCAGCTCACTGGCATATTTGAGGATTGGGAGCGTCATGTGGTCCCAGAGGAGTATCGTTGCAGTCGGGTCACCCAGGACTGACACAGTGTGGAGGGGTATGTCACATGGTTCTATCGGGTGTCACATCCTCTGATGAGACCCGACGCTCCCGGTGCTCCTAGGCCAGCACACGAGGAGATCCTGGAGAACCAGCAGGCCGAGGATGACCATGCCATTGATCTTCTGTCGATCTGCCTGCGGATAGAGATACTTGGGCGGGACGCGTTGGATCGAGGTATCGTTTATCAGGGCGGTCCAGAGGCAGTCGCCGTGATGGAGAGGATCGTCACTGATGCGGGCCGTGCGGCGACATACAGGCGGCAGAGGAGGTCCCAGGGAGAGAGGGTTAGGCATACCCAGTAGGGGTCCGGGTTTATTTTTTTTGTATTCGGATTATATATTTCGCACACTATGACTCGGTCTGTATATATTATTTGAATTTTATTTATTATATTAGTATTTTACGTTGATATGTCGTTTGTTTTGTTCGGCTTTTCCGTTTTGTATATATTATACGTTTTGTATATCTTTCGTACGAGACTATTAGAAAAAGCATAAAAAAATAGACTTCTGCATAATTCGGAAATGCACTTCCGAATTACACTAAAATCTGAAAAAAGGTGTTTTCGGAAGTGCATCTCCGAAAACACCTCCCATTTGGTGTTTTCGGAGATGCATTTCCGAAGTCTGGGAAAGTTAAAAAAAAACTTCGGAAATGCATTTCCGAAGCAGGGGTAAACTGGGGTTTTTGCTAGGGGTTGCCCCCATAGGGAGGTGGGTACAGAAATTTCCAATTTTAAAAGAAGAAGTTCAAACATCCATGAAAGGTTGGAGATCGATTGTACTTTGTAATATTGTGTATGATGTGATATCTAAAGTTCTCGTGAATTGCTTAAAGAAAGTTCTTGACAAGTGCATCTCTAATATCCAATCAACATTTGTTCTTGGGAGATCTATTCTTGAAATGCTATGGAAGTTATTGAGGTAGTTCATCATATGAAGTAAAAAATGAGAGGCAAAAATGGCGACGTGACTCTTAGACTAGACAACAGTAAAGCTTATGGAATAATTGATGGATCATCTCAAAAATGTTCTCGCCACTATGGGTTTAAGTTATAAATGGATGGGTTGGATCGTGTTATATGTGGAACTGTAAATGACTCTAAGGTTACAAACAACAATATGATATGTACAATTGTTCCGAGACGTGGTTTAAGGAAAGATGTATCCATACTTATTTATCCCCTGTTCTGAAGGCTTTTCAGCATTTTTCAAAACAAGTTGAATCTATGGTCAAAATATGTAAGAATGCTCTGATCATATTTTATTTTCTTTTGGTTGATGATTGTTTTATTTTCTTTAGAGCTTCTAAAAATGAATCGAACATGTTGAAAAATATTCTTGCCATATATGAAGAATTTTCTAGTCAAGCCATTATCCTTCAAAAATAAAAAATCTTTAGTAGTAGGAATTATTCTCCTATCGTAAAGAATGCAATAACTAATATTATTGGATTGCAACATGTTTTGGGTACACGAAAGTATCTTGGCCTACCATCTATGATTAATAGATGTAGAAAATAAACTTTCAAATTTATAAAATAGAGAATTCGGAAAAGGATTAAATCATATATTAGTAAGTGTCTTTCTCAAGCAGAGAGGGTGACACTTATCAAGTCAATTCTCCAATCTATTATGGCTTATGTAATGAGTATTGTACTTGCTAAAATTACAATGAGTGACAACCCTTAATCTTATAGGGTTGTATGAGGGTTATAAAGTTGTTATGGGAGTTAGAGAAATCTCGCATAGGGATGGTTATAAGCTCATTATCTATGTGAATTCTGTTAAATTGATCCTTCGATCTCAATCTCGTGGTTGAGGTATCTACGAAGATTCTTTGGGCATGGATCCTTGGACCCATGGGGTGGTTATTATGACCTCTTAGCAGCGTGGAAGTGTTATTTTTCCATATTTTATAGGAGAACTTGGCTCTCCTATTTGATTTAGCTTATATACCGTTAGTGCCCAAAGACACACCAATCCCCATGTTTATGAGTGTGTAATAGGTGGTTTTACCCAAGCCCAACAAAGGGAGAATGATCCTGTTAACGGAAGAGTGTTACACCAAATGGACGGGGGATTCAATTAAGGGGCGACTAAAAGGCCCACTTTGAAAGATGACCTCTATCGTCTGTCCTTAGTGAATTTTGTATTGTCTTCTCTTTGTCCTTTTACAATTATACTAGTACAAGTATCTTCTGGTTGACAACCTCCTTAAGTGACAAAATTGATAAAAGGATTATATCTTTTTAGTGAGGCACAATTGAGGATATTCACTGTATTTCTTGGGACTGGTTGTATATGCATAAGAACGATTAAGGTATGAGTTTTAAAAATCTAAGTTCCTTTAACTAGGCTATTCTTGGTAAACAAGTTTGGAGTTTCATGACAAATCTAGATAACTAGGCCACTTGTCTTGACAAGACTAAGATTTATCCTATGTTTAATTTCATTACTTCAGTTATTCGGTACAACCCCAATTATATGTGGTAGAGTATTTGGAGTTTGAAATTCATGGTTCACGGTGGGTACAAATGGGTAATAGGTCGGGAGATAATACATAGCTTGTGGCTAAAATTGGTTGTATGAGAACACATTGTTGGAAAGCCCTAGGTTGACCAATTTGATAGTGCAAAATTTGAAAGTTTTGGATTTGATGATTAATAATGTTAAATACTGAAACACTTAACTGATTCACACTCTTGTTGGATACAAAGAAGCAATAAAGGTTCTCGTTATTCCCCTAATTGAAATTGTTCAGGCCGACATGTATTCAAGAACGTATTAAAAATGAAATGAATTAAGTATTTTCTTGTAAAAAAAAAATTCTTGTGAAACATGATAAAACATTAATAAAAATCATATTGATAAAAATGGGCACACACCAATCATTTTATGAAAGATTATTGAAATTAGGTGGAGGATAACATGGTGAACTTAATTTATTTCTTCATCATGATGAACTACTAAGTTTATCATTGATTTAATAATAAATAAATTCAATGATTGTGATTGATTATAAGCAACCTACCATACAAGTAATATGTAAAGAATCAAATATTTACATTTATATTCTATAATATATTTTTAACTAGACTTCAATACTTATCACAAATTAAAGTTAAAGCTATAACTTTATTAATTTTATATATATATATATATATATATATATATATATATATATATATTCCACTCTTTCAATGGAATTCTTCAACATTTTATTATATAATTTCTTGTTTATTAATTAAAAACAAAAAACTCCTAGATAGGAGACCTTCTTTCCTAATGTTACCTTCCTCCCCCAACCCCACTTTCTTATTTTTTTTGGTTTTTTATTTAATTAATTAATTAATTCTATATATATATATATATATATATATATATATATATATATATATATATATATATATATATATATATATATATATATATATATATGCAATTAATAATAATAATCATTTAAAGTATGAATATTCAAATATTTAATGTACCATCTTCCAATATTATTTTTTGGTTAACTTTTTAATGTTTTTTGTTTTATGTAAGGCCATTGTATTTTAATGTATTTTATTTTACATTTTGTAAATTTTTATTTACTTTATTTTATTAATTATTTTATAAATTATAAATAAAATATTTATTTAGAACAATAAGTGATTATATTTTTTTGGGTGTTTATGTAAAAATTATAAATAATGTAGTATATTAGTCTTTTATTTAAATTGAAAAAAATTGTTTAACTTGCAATAATAGGTAACTTTTAGTTCACCATGATGAACCAATAAATATGGTTAATTGAAATTATTTGAATTTGAAATAAAAATACTAATTGCGTGATCAATCTAAAATAAAGGAATAAAAACGAAAATTTAACTTTTATTTCTTTTATTTCTATTTTTTAATTAAAATTTGTTAATTTATAAATATTTATAACTTATTTTAATTAATATATAAATATTAACAAATATTAACGTCAAACAAAAAAATCATAGACCAACAATTTAAATTAATTTAACTTTTTTTTCTTCTTATATTAGATGACTTACCACACTCACCTTATATTCCTATATATTTATTTATTAAATAGTGCGATATTTAAAAAAGCATAATATTTATTTTAATTAACAAGTATTTTATTAAGGGTCCGTTTGGTTGGAGAGTTTTGAAGGGGAGGGGAGGGAATATTTTAAGTTAAGTATGTTTGGTTCATTTTTTATGAGGGGAGGGGAGGAGATTGGAGGTAATCAGATTCCCTCCTGAAGCAACTTTTCGTTCCCCTCAAATCGGAGGGAATTGGAGGGGAGGGGAGGGAGAGGAGTTATGATAAAATCTAATTTTTTTTATATTGACAAAATTACCCTCACTTTTTAATTAAAATCTTAAATTGTTTTTAATATATATTATACGATAATTTTTATCGTCTTATTAGAATTCCTCCATTTTTTACGATAACTCTATTATTTTATATTAATATAGTGACTCAGCTTTCTTATTTTTTCATGTGTTTTATTATATACATTTTGATTTATTACTTTGTAAGAACTTAATTGTTTTATAAGTTATTGTGTTGTATTACATATTTTTATATATAATTGTAGTATATGATATATATATATATATATATATATATATATATATATATATATATATATATATATATATATATATATATATTATCTAAAATTTAATTTTATAAATATTTTATGGAATTAGATGGATCATCAAGATGATAAAATAATTCATCTGATCATGGATCATATGATTATTGTATGAAATTTATCAATATTTTATTTACGCTTTAATATATTTTAAAGTATTTGAAATAGTAAATATTTTGTGTTTCATTATCTATATTGTTTATGAATTGACAAAAAAAAAATTAAGAATATCACATTGTTTTTATTTGATTTAGCAAGAGTGTTATACTATTTTAAGGGTTAAAAGGTAAGTTAGTTTTAAAATCCCTCCCTTCCCCTCCTGAACCAAACATATTTTTAATTAAAAATTCCCCCTCCCCTTCCCTCCCCCTCATTTGAACCAAACATACTTTTAATTAAAATACCTCCCCTCCCTTCCCCGCCCTTCCCCTCCCCTTTATTAAATTCCCTCCCCTCCCCTCCCATTCGTTGAACCAAACAAACCCTAAAGGATCATAATCTCTCACAACAAAATCTAAGCTAATTATGAATTACTGTATTAAAATTCAAATCGAACCGGTCAATCAAATAAGGAATTAGAGGGTTCTTCAGTGTGATCTAATTGTTGGACCAAATAAACTATTGAACCAGTAAAAACTAGTCAGAACTAACCAAAATCAGTAAAAACCAGGGAATTAGAAGTTTTGAAAAATCGGCGAGTTACATGCATGTTTTTTCCTCATACAAAACGATGTCGTTTTGATAATATTTTTAAATAAAATTAAAATATAAATAAATTTTTAAAATATAAATAAACCTTGTTCAAAATTAATTTGAAACAACTTTTAAAATTAAATTCATTTGTAATTGCAATTATTTTGTTATTCAATTTATGTTGTAATTAGACATTATTCAAAATTTATTTGAATTTATATTTTGTACCATTTTATCGTGTGTGATGAGTATATTTAAAATTTAAATTTAAAGAATAAATTTGTAAAATTATAATATTTTAAAAAATTTAAATTTTATAGAAGTAATAGTTTTGACCGATTTAATAATTATATTGTTTTGCTATACATACCAATTTACTAAATCAAATTTTCTAATTTAATTCAATTATAACATATCGTTCAACCTAGGGGTGTTCTCGGTGCGGTTTTGACGGTTTTGACACTAAAAGTCATCCGAACCGTAATAGAAAAAGATGTGCGGTTTGGTTTGATTCGGTTGGCTTTTAGAAAAACACTGAACCAAACCAAACCAAACTAATGCGGTTTGGTTCGATTCGGTTGGTTCGAATTTTTACAAATATTTTATTTAGTCATACATACACATATAGATGACATCATAACTTTATATTTAGTCATGCATATTGTAACACCCTTCTAAACCCCGCGGCAATTTAAATAAATATATCAGAGTAACATGGAACAAGGGTGTCACAATTTCAAATTTTAAAACAAACATCATACGTCATAGTCATGCAAACACTAAGGAGTTTCATCATAATTCATAGCAACTCATGTTAACACAGCGGAAAAACAATTATACGGAATAGTCCAACACCTTCGAAACTATATCCATCAAAACTCAAAATAAAGCAATAAAGTCATAAGACATAAACGATCAAAACTAGCGTCCCCAGTGTTACAATATCAGAGCATGACACCTGATGCTAAACTAGACACACTGACTCATGAGCTAATCCTCACCAAGTCGTAACGTCGCTATCCTCAATCTGAAAATATCAACATGTAAGGGTGAGTCTCATTCTCAGTTAGTAAATATTATGCAATTCATAAGCAACAAGTATCATAATATATCGTTCACCCAATCATATATATTCAGATTCACAACTATTATTCATCAATTCATATAAAATAGATTACACCACATAACACTGAAGCCCATTCAATCATGTTATGACAAAATGCATATGACTCAACAGACACTATGCATGTGGTACCAATAAACCGTGGAATTAATCCACCTGACCGATCTACGCCTCATCGAGATACGGCCCACCGACACAAATTCCGCACAATGGGAATTATGTCCACCATCGATCTAAACATCACCGGGATCCATCACCAAATGCATATGAATGAATGATCACACATAACATGTAACACCCTTCTAATACCCCGCATAATAATAGAAAATAATCAGAGTTAACATGAAAAAGGGCATTACAACTTCCAATTAATTCGAACAATAATACTCATGTCATGCCATAAAGGAGAACGTCAACCAAATTTATTCAGATTCATCATGTTAACACAGCGGAATTATCTTTAACATCTGAATAACAAACAGCCAAGTCACAGACTTAAAGCATCAACATATAAATCCATCCAAAATAAAAAGTTCAACAAATAATTCTAAACGACGCCCCCAGTGTTACACGACCAGAGCATGACACGGACCCAACTGACTCTAACGAACTACTTGACGAGCTAATCCTCACCAAGTACGAGAGCTACTCTTCAATCTGAAAAATAACAACAGTAAGGGTGAGTCTCATTCACATTTAACTAATGTTATAAGATATAAATAATAAAATATCATTTCACATGCCATTCACCCAATTACAGTTATGATCAGATTCAAACCATAGAATCAGAAGGCAAACAACCAACTTAACACATATTATAACATTGGACAATCTTCCATTCATGTTATAATAGTAAAACAACCTAATGCAATGCAACTACATGCATGTGGTACCAAAAATCTGGGATATAACCCAACTCACCGATCCACCATCATCAAGGATACGGTAACACCCACTCACTAATTCCTCACAATGGGAATTAGCTACCACTGATCCACCATCGTCAAGGACCAGCCACATAATGATTATGAATGCATGCATCAACCATAACATGCTCATCACCCACATACATCAATTAATGTCATAATCATCAATAAGACACATATTTTATACCAACAATACATGTACAATAGACACCAGTTACAACCACAACATTATACAGGTAAACATTCATTAGTGTACCTACAAGCATATCCTACCACAAACAAATAAGCTCGGTGTTTTAAAAAAAAAGTTTGAGCCACAACTCCAAACACCATTTGAGTATATAAATTATCTGATTAGCTTCACTGTACTCGAAACGGCACCAAAATCCGGTTTACGGTTTAAAAGTTACACCTCTTTAAAACTTTTCGAAATGGACAGTCGCAACAACTAACAGCACGCGGCGCCACACACGGTTCGCGGCGCGGAACGAATAGGAACTACGTCTTCGCGGCGCAAACAAAGGTTCGCGGCGCGGAACGAATAAAAACTACGCCCTCGCGGCGCGGTCATATGCTCGCGGCGCGTACTGAGCGCAACAAAGCTTCCTGGCCTTTTGCCAAGCTGTTCGCGGCGCCAACTCCTGGACGCGGTGCGAACTGGCGAATCCCAGCGCTCCGAATAGCAGAAAACAGCCTGCGATTTTACCCTTCCTTCACCAAATCATTACCAATTCAACCCATTCCAATCAGATTTCGCATACAGTACAACAAACACATATTATAGCACATTATAATACATTCAAACCATCCAAATAACATCATTACACGAATCAGCATATTCATTACGTGTAAATCCTCCCAAAACCTAACATTTCTACAACCTAAGCACAACCCAATTGGTACGGATAACACGATCAATTCTATCATATTATCTATAATCCCATAATAGAAGATAAACGGAAGAGTCCCCCCTTACCTGAAGGTTGATTCTTCGTTCTTCCTCGGTCGCACTTCTCCGTTCCTCTTCTCTTTTCACGTTCAAACTTCTTTTCCCAATACTGTAACCTTCTCTATTCTACCACTCCTTCTATTTTATTAAGAATAAAATAAAATTATTTTAATTAGTAATAGGGCCTACCAATGCACCCCCTCTCTTACTAACCACAACTCAAGCCCAATTTCTTAATTCCTCATAATTCAATTAATTTAATTAAATTAAATTATGAAAATAAATGGAGTGTTACAACTCTCCCCCACTAAATAGTTTTCGTCCTCGAAAACATACCTTAGGCAAATAACTCTGGATAGGAATCCTTCATCTGACTTTCCAATTCCCAAGTCACATTCCCACCTGCTGGTCCTCCCCAAGCTACTTTGACCAGTGCTATCTCCTTGCCACGCAATTGTTTCAGCCTTCGGTCTTCAATCCTCATAGGCAAAGTTTCAACTGTCAGATTGTCCTTTACCTGTACATCATTGACTTGGATCACATGAGATGGATCAGCAATGTATTTCCTCAACTGTGATACGTGGAATACATCATGCAGATTCGCAAGCGTCGGTGGCAACGCAATACGATACGCCACTTCTCCCACCCTTTCCGTAATCTGGAACGGACCAATGAATCGCGGAGTCAACTTCCTTGATTTCAGTGCTCTACCAACACCAGTTGTGGGGGTCACCCTCAAGAACACATGATCTCCTTCTTGAAATTCAAGTGTCCTCCTCCTTTTATCATGATAACTCTTCTGACGACTCTGAGAAGTCTTCATCTTCTCCTGAATCATCTTGATCCTTTCTGTCGTCTCCTGAACAATTTCCGGTCCAATCACGGCACTTTCGCCAGATTCATACCAACATAAAGGCGTTCTACACCTCCGACCATACAAAGCTTCAAACGGAGCCATACCAATGCTCGAGTGAAAACTATTATTGTAAGTAAATTCGATCAAGGGTAGATAACTATCCCAAACACCGCCTCTTTCCAACACACAAGCACGCAACAAATCTTCTAGTGATTGAATAGTTCTTTCCGTCTGTCCATCCATCTGCGGATGATAAGCAGAACTCAATCTCAGCTTAGTACCCAAAGCCCTCTGCAAACCTTCCCAGAATCTGGATGTAAACCTTGGATCTCTATCCGACACGATACTCGAAGGAATACCATGTAAACTCACTATCCTGTCAATATACAATTGAGCCAGCTTCTCCATTGGGTAATCCATTCTCATTGGTATAAAGTGAGCAGACTTTGTCAACCTGTCTACAATAACCCAAATAGCTTCACAATTCTTCACCGTCCTCGGCAAACCTGAAACAAAATCCATAGATATACTATCCCACTTCCATTCTGGAATAAATAACGGTTGCATAGCTCCATACGGTTTCTGATGCTCAATCTTCGACTTCTGGCAAGTCAGACAAGCATAGACAAATTCAGCTATTTCCTTTTTCATTCCAGGCCACCAAAACAGCTTCTTTAAGTCATGATACATCTTGGTAGCACCAGGATGAATACTCAATCCGCTACGATGTCCTTCTTCAAGAATACTCTTCCTCAATTCGGCAATATCAGGAACACAAACACGATTACCAAACCTCATTATACCATTCTCGTCGATTCTGAATTCACCTCCTTTATCTTGATTAATCAGAGCCAACTTATCAACCAACTCTACATCAGTCTTCTGACCTTCTCGGATTTCCTCAAGAATACCACTAGTCAGCTTCAACATACCCAATTTAACACTGGTAGGAGTGTCTTCACATACTAAACTCAAATCTCGGAATTGCTCAATTAAATCCAATTCTCTCACCATAAGCATAGACATATGCAAGGACTTCCTACTCAATGCATCGGCAACAACATTTGCTTTACCCGGATGATAATTCAGTTCAAAATCATAATCCTTGAGAAATTCTAACCATCTTCTTTGTCTCATATTCAACTCTTTTTGGTCAAAGAGGTACTTCAAACTCTTGTGATCACTAAATACTTCAAACCTTGAACCATATAGGTAATGCCTCCACAACTTCAACACAAATACCACTGCTGCCAACTCTAAGTCATGAGTCGGATAGTTTCTCTCATGCACCTTGAGTTGTCTCGATGCATAAGCGACTACCTGTTGATTCTGCATCAATACACCTCCTAATCCTGACAACGAAGCATCACAATAAACAACAAAAGATTCCGCCGGATTCGGCAAAATCAAGATCGGCGCACTAGTCAACCTCTTCTTCAACTCTTGGAATCCTTCTTCACATTTCGAATCCCAAACAAACGCTTGACCCTTCCTAGTCAACTTAGTTAACGGTAATGCTAACTTTGAAAAACCTTCAATGAACTTTCTATAGTAACCCGCCAGACCAAGGAAACTACGGATTTCGGAAACTGACCTCGGAGCTTCCCACTGAGACACTGCTTCTACTTTCGTTGGGTCAACAGCAATACCATCCTTAGAAATTACATGCCCAAGAAAGCTCACTTCGTTTAACCAGAACTCACACTTTGACAGTTTTGCAAAAAGTTTCTTTTCCTTCAATAGTTCCAATACCACTCTAAGATGATCCGCATGCTCTTTTTCATTCTTAGAATATATTAAAATATCATCAATAAATACTACTACGAACTGATCCAGAAAAGGATGGAAGATCCTATTCATATACTCCATGAAAACCCCCGGCGCATTGGTTACTCCAAATGGCATCACTGTATATTCGTAATGACCATACCTCGTTCTAAATGCTGTTTTCTGAATATCGTCCGTCTTCACCCGAATCTGATGATATCCCGACCTCAAGTCAATTTTGCTGAACACACATGCTCCAACTAGTTGATCCATCAAGTCATCAATCCTCGGCAAGGGATACCGATTCTTGATAGTAACCTTGTTGAGTTGTCTGTAATCCACACACAACCTCATTGAACCTTCTTTCTTCTTCACTAGTAACACCGGTGCACCCCACGGTGAGACACTAGGACGAATAAATTTCTTCTCAAGTAAATCTTCCAATTGATTCTTCAACTCATTCAATTCCGATGCCGACATACGATAAGGTGCCATCGACACAGGATTAGTTCCAGGAATTAGTTCAATAGCAAATTCTACCTCCCTCTCTGGCGGCAATTCTCTTACATCTTCTGGAAAGACTTCTGGAAATTCACATACTACCGGTAAGTCACTACTCACCGCTTGCTTTTTCACTTCCATGGATGCAATCAACATGAACACGACAGCCCCGTCCTTCATTGCTTCATCCACTTGTCTAGCCGTCATCGCTAAATCCTCAACACTGACATCTTCAGGAAAAATAACCGTCTTCGTGAAACAATTGATATGAACCCGATTAAATTGCAACCAATTCATACCCAAGATAACATCAAGTTGTTCCAACGGAAGGCACACTAAGTCCATTCCGAATTCTCTACCAAAAATATCAATTGGACAGTTCAAACAAGCGAACGAAGTAGTCACTGAACCCGACGCAGGAGTGTCAATGACCATACTTCCATTAATCTCAGATATTTCCAAATTCAGTCGTTTAGCACAATCCAATGAAATAAACGAGTGAGTTGCCCCAGTATCTATTATTGCAATTAAAGGAGTGCCATGGATAAAACACGTACCTTTAATCAACCGATCCTCTGGAGTAGTCTCTGAACCAGATAAGGCGAACACCTTACCACCAGCTTGATTCTTCCTCGGCTTAGGACACTTAGGACTGATATGACCTTCTTCCCCGCAGTTGAAACAAGTTACAGTGTTCCCTTTGCACTCAATAGCAATGTGACCTGCCTTTCCACATCTATAGCACTTCTTTTCCTCACTTTTGCATTCGTGAATGCGATGTCCAGGTTCTCCACACTTGAAGCACTTAATAGGGGCACTAGAGTCTCCCCCACTAGGCTTCTTCCAGCCTCCAGCTTTCTGGTTACCCTTACCATAAGGCTTACTACGATCCATATGCTTTTTCCCTTTCCTGTCGACTAACTCGCGAGAGTGCGACGACTTCAGTTTAATATTGTCCTCTTCAAAGATTCGGCTGCAGTCAACCAAATCGACAAACCTGCGAATCCTCTGGTATCTGATACCCTGTTTAATCTCATCGCGGAGACCATTCTCAAACTTAACACACTTCGAGAATTCACTAGCCTCATCATTATTGTAGTGGACATAATACTTTGCTAGCTCCACAAACTTGGACGCATACTCTGGCACAGTCATGTTACCTTGTGTCAGCTCCAAAAATTCAATCTCTTTCCTGCCTCTAACATCCTCAGGAAAGTACCTCCGCAAGAATTCTCTCTTGAACACAGCCCAAGTGATTGCAACACCTGCAGCTTGCAGTTCGTCCCTACTAGCCATCCACCAATCATCAGCTTCTTCAGACAGCATGTGAGTCCCATATCTCACCTTCAGATTTTCGTCACAATCAATCACCCGGAAGATCCTTTCAATCTCTTTCAGCCACTTCTGGGCGCCTTCGGGATCGTGAGTGCCTTTGAACAACGGAGGGTTGTTCCTCTGAAAACTATTCAGCTGCCTGTCAGCACCAATTCCAGCTCCATTGGCATTCCCTCCCAGCACACCAGCAATCATGCCCAGAGCCTCAGCGATAGCATCATCGTTTCTTCCTCCTCTTCCAGCCATTGTTCTGCTAAATATCAAACAATATCTATTAGAACAAGAAGTATCGACAGTGTCAACCTTACACTAATCGCATACGAGGGATTAACCGACACTAAGACTCTGACTCAAACGACCGACAATGCTCTGATACCACTATTGTAACACCCTTCTAATACCCCGCATAATAATAGAAAATAATCAGAGTTAACATGAAAAAGGGCATTACAACTTCCAATTAATTCGAACAATAATACTCATGTCATGCCATAAAGGAGAACGTCAACCAAATTTATTCAGATTCATCATGTTAACACAGCGGAATTATCTTTAACATCTGAATAACAAACAGCCAAGTCACAGACTTAAAGCATCAACATATAAATCCATCCAAAATAAAAAGTTCAACAAATAATTCTAAACGACGCCCCCGGTGTTACACGACCAGAGCATGACACGGACCCAACTGACTCTAACGAACTACTTGACGAGCTAATCCTCACCAAGTACGAGAGCTACTCTTCAATCTGAAAAATAACAACAGTAAGGGTGAGTCTCATTCACATTTAACTAATGTTATAAGATATAAATAATAAAATATCATTTCACATGCCATTCACCCAATTACAGTTATGATCAGATTCAAACCATAGAATCAGAAGGCAAACAACCAACTTAACACATATTATAACATTGGACAATCTTCCATTCATGTTATAATAGTAAAACAACCTAATGCAATGCAACTACATGCATGTGGTACCAAAAATCTGGGATATAACCCAACTCACCGATCCACCATCATCAAGGATACGGTAACACCCACTCACTAATTCCTCACAATGGGAATTAGCTACCACTGATCCACCATCGTCAAGGACCAGCCACATAATGATTATGAATGCATGCATCAACCATAACATGCTCATCACCCACATACATCGATTAATGTCATAATCATCAATAAGACACATATTTTATACCAACAATACATGTACAATAGACACCAGTTACAACCACAACATTATACAGGTAAACATTCATTAGTGTACCTACAAGCATATCCTACCACAAACAAATAAGCTCGGTGTTTTAAAAAAAAAGTTTGAGCCACAACTCCAAACACCATTTGAGTATATAAATTATCTGATTAGCTTCACTGTACTCGAAACGGCACCAAAATCCGGTTTACGGTTTAAAAGTTACACCTCTTTAAAACTTTTCGAAATGGACAGTCGCAACAACTAACAGCACGCGGCGTGTCATACCCCAAAATTTGCCTACACTATTTCTCTTATACAAATTCAGATCAAGATACAAAGTCCAAGAATACTTAAAAATATGAGAAAAAATGAGAAAGTTATAGCTTACTAAAGTTGGTCATTTTCTAGAAGATGCACAAAATGCAAGGCGTTCTCAAGCCAAATTAAAGGTCAAAACGTAATCCTGGGAGCATTCTGAAACTTTCCCGACCATTCACGGGCGGCGCAGCATCAAGGATCATGCCATATACGAACTCGGTTTGCTCTTTTTTTGTAGAATCTCGATTTCAATGTTTTACGAGTTATAAATATATTTTGGATGCATAATCACGTTCATACTCATGTTTGCAAACATTCTGTATACGTCGATTTGAGTTTTGATGCAGGATATGTAGTTTGCCATTGTTAGGTTTTTAGAGCTCCAATTTGGGGGTTCATGATACAGGAAAAATCACCCCAAATTAATGGCACCGTTGCATTCAGGAGAAGATTTCTAGTCGAACCATGTATGGATTCGGAGTTTATGCGCATTATTTTGTAAATTTAATGGTTGCAGGTATGTAACTACGCATGAAAACCGTGGCTATAGGGTATACCAACAGCCATGTTCGTAGCTAAAACCTCTGGTAAAAAGAAAAAGTCTGAACGGAGATGACTGTAGCGCGCGTTGGTTTTAGAATTCAAATGTTTTATGGTTGCATTTAAATAACGTTTTTCTACATTGCTAGCAGCGAACAGGGCTTGGCGTAGCGGCGAAGAGCAGCGTCTTAAGGTCTTCATACACAAGGGCACGGGTTCGAACCATGCCTGTTGCATCTTATTTTGTTCAATTTTCAAACTCTTGTTTCTTGCAGATCCAGTGTGTATGGGATGCGCACCCGTACCATATGACCCCAGCGTTTCACCATAGGATGACCAGATCTTCATCAGAGATAGATCTGAGAGCCGCAAGGACGAAGTCCACCATACACCTTCAAGGACTCCCCACACAGAAGCGCAGCTAAGCTTCTTTTCTAAATCTTTTTTATTTTTTTTTACTTTTTATTTTATTCTTTTTTTACTTGGTTTTGTTATCTTCTTGTTTTTTTTTCTCCTTCTTTTCTTTTAATTAAAATTCTTCTAAAAATTGTTTCTTTGTGTAACTTTATTTTAAAAACATGATAAAATCTTTTGATAATTATGTTAATTTAATTTAAATTATTTTGTTAATTTAGAATAATACTTTAAAACATGTTTATTTGAATTAACAATTTAAATCAATTCGTTAATTTAATTATTATAATTTTTGGGTTAATGATTAGGGTAATTTAATCAAAACTTAGTTTTTGCCGATTTAATAATTAGTTAATTTGTTTTTTTATTTATTCTATTAAACATAATTAACTTGTCCCTTATCAGGGTTTACGAGAATTTGCCATACATTTAAAAAATATTTCTTTTGTGCCTTTTCAGGGTTATCAACATGGTTCACTCCGATGACACGCCCGATCAAAATACAAAAGCTAAGTATTTTATTTATTCGATGTCTATTCTGTTTCCTTTTTAATTTTAGGGTTTGTCCTTATATTTCTGAACTGTGCATACATTCACTCCCTCTCTTTCTGCCTTGTCTTTTCAGGGTTACCCCCGAGGTTTCCTCCGACTCTAACCAACCATATCAGATCAAACCCAAATCAAAGCTAAGTATCATTTATCATTCATTATTAATTTATTTATCTTTTATTTTATTAAGGTTAACCTCGTTTGCCTCCGAACCGATAATGCACTCACCCCTCTGTTTATTCTGTCTTTTCCAATTTTCAGGGTTTGTCAACTGCCAAAGCTACGAGTATTGGTAACCCTAAACCCTATTTACAAATTATTACTTGTGTTAAATCTTTTTCCTTTTATTTTTATATCCCGCTGGTTTCAATTCCCCTCTCCTCCGCTGGTTACAATTTCCCTTCCCCATTGTTATTGTTATATTATTGTGTGGTTAGTAATTCTAGGGAGTGCAAGCCTGTTAATTGAATTAGAATAACTAATTATAAGATAATTTGATTGAATTAACCACGTGATTGTTGCACCCACGCACACTTTTGGGGTAACCTCCCTGTTGCCTTGTTGCCTGTTGCCTTGTGTTTTTTTGCAGAATAAGCCATGTCCCTCGAATACGAGGATACCTCAGCCATGCTGCCTCGGTAAATAAAGGTCATACGACCCTAATGATGCTGCCTTCGATACACTATATGACCTCGACCCTCGGATGTTGCCTACGGAAAAAGGCTGAGGTATCTTCTGGCTGCCTACGAATAAGGCTTATTCTGATCCTTACCTTAGACTACCTGCCCTTCTATGGCATGGGACAGTCTTATGGCAAAGGATGCTTCGATGACCCTTCAACCTCCAAACGAAAGGCTTCCTGCCCTCTTATGGCAAGGATAGACCCTTTCATTCTGAAAGGCTAAAAAGAGACCTATCATCTGAGTTTAAGGTAATTGCCCCTAATTGCCTTGCAATGCTCAAACCTTTTTATTATATTCTTTCTCATAATTTTTCAAAAGGGCAACGCTTATTCACAAGCTAAAGTCCCTATCTCTTTCATCTACTTTTTCTAAACAAACGAGCAAGCAAAGCAATTAAGAGCCCATGGAAAACCATGGATGCAAAGGGTGCCTTACACCTTCCCTTTGCATAAATTACCCCCCGAACTTAGATTTCTTTCAAAGGTCTTTCCTGTTCTTTTTGCCTTTCCAATTGGATAAAATAAAAGTCGGTGGCGACTCTTGCTTACCGCAACATTTTCGATTATTAAAAAGTCAGTTCACCGTATTACAGAACTGGCGACTCTGCTGGGGACACTTTCGAATAAAAGAGGGGTTACCTTAAAGGTTTAGGATTCATTTTAAAATGTTTTCTATTGTTTGCTTTGTTTGTTTTATTTTTCAGGGGCGTTTTGGGAAAACTGAAGGACGAATCCTATCCCCGGATTCAAGAACACTTAAGATTAGGAGTGGCATAGTCATGGAGACCCCCCTTGTGCATGCTTGGGGTTGGTCAAAATGAAGTTCACACTTGAGTTAGGCCTCCACTGGTTATTGTGTACCTCTTTTGCATGAGAGAGGTTTATGCATGTATCTTTGGGTGCGTCGGAGCTCAAGGACCTTTAGTAACCCTTAACCCATCCTAACTTTTAGGAACGTAGTGGGGGGGGGGCTATTCTTGGTGCATGCCAAGTTATGGTCGCTACCCGATACTACAGCTCAGATAGGTTTCTTCCTAAAGTATCATTGCGTGGTATGCATGTACCATGTTCGAGGGTGCTTTAGAGGGGGCTGACAATTCTGAGTCACTTGGTAGAACCCGTTGCTGAAATCTCCTTATCCATAGAAATACCCTTGGGAAGGACACCTGATCAGACCCCATGCAAGCCTTAAGCCAAAAATTGTGTGACTTGCGTGACTTGCCTGCGTTTACTACTAACCTTCGTTTCCTTGCAGGTTTTGTTAAAATGACTTGTTTGTCCTTACTATCTCATGCTATGTCTAATGAACTGCATTCGCATAACATCATGACATCATGACATCATAAGCATAACATGATTTAACTAACCCTTTCAAGGATCTTAGGGATTTAGGGCGCCCAATTTCAGGTGCTCTTATCAAGGACTGAATTCCTATCTAAGGGCAAGAGGATTTATTTTCCTCTGGTCACGTACCTTCCAATTCAAAGACACCGCACCTATCAAGGGGCAAAAGGATTTATTTTCCTTTGGCCTTATACCTTCCAATTCAAAGGCTCAGTACCTATCAAGGGGCAAGAGGATTTATTTTCCTCTAGCCATGTACCTTCAAATCAAATTCAGAGATATCCTGAATCAGAGGCGATGACCCACTGGATATGGTGAGCTTGATTCTCAAAGAAAGACATTCAAAGACAAAAGTCAGAATTCTTCAGACAAAAGTCAGAATTCTTCAGACAAAGACGCGGCCAAACCATTTTCTAATGTTGCTAACTAAATTCCTAAAGACCCTTGAAAAGATCGCATTTGCATTCATAACATCACATAGAACTAACTTTGCCTTTCAGGTCGACCAACTGGTCGGGCAGATACCATCAACAAATCAATCTCTCTCAGATGAACATTCTGGAAGCTTGACCCCCAGACTTCTGAAACATTCCAATCAGATATACATTCCGGAAGCTCGAACCCCGGACATTCTGAAAGTTCCAATCAGATGAACATTCTGGAAGCTTGACCTCCAGACTTCTGAAATATTCCAATCAGATACACATTCCGGAAGCTCGAACCCCGGACATTCTGAAAATGCCAATCAGATGAACATTCTGGAAGCTTGACCCCCAGACTTCTGAAACATTCCAATCAGATATACATTCCGGAAACTCGAACCCCGGACATTCTGAAAATGCCAATCAGATGAACATTCTGGAAGCTTGACCCCCAGACTTCTGAAACATTCCAATCAGATATACATTCCGGAAGCTCGAATCCCGGACATTCTGAAAGTTCCAATCAGATGAACATTCTGGAAGCTTGACCCCCAGACTTCTGACACATTCCGATCAGATATACATTCCGGAAGCTCGAACCCCGGATACTCTGAATCTCTACACCAGTTCCACAATAACAACGCAAGCCAGACATACTTGGGCGTCAATTCACCAAAATCAAAATGTCGTTGGCTCAAGCATTACAACATCTGTTGAAGATCAGATTGATTACTCTGAGGGATACCCCTAAGAATTCTAACACCTCCACTCCTGGTGATAAACTCAATGCGAAGTGCGCGTACCATTCCAACCGTCCTGGACATTACACAAACAATTGTCGGACATTGAAGAAGAAGATTCAAGATCTGATCAAGGACGGAGAAATCAAATCCAACTCCCCTGGAACTCCCATGGTGATCACCGCTCATATGCCTATTCATGACAAGACTGATTGACGTTTGGACGGATGAACTTTTGGATCATTAGATCTACTTGCATTTGCATGATTCTTTCCTGTTTGTTTAAACATTCAAATCATGATAGACATTATCTGTTTTAATAATCATCATCAGTGCATTGCATATGTTTGTCTTGAATTAATCATTTCGTTATCACTCATTTTTAATTATGTCTTTATTCTGCATATGTTTTTTGTGATATTCAACTCCTGCTAAGCTGTAAGCCTTTTGAGGGAGGATGACGAAAACGATACCACAACCTCATACAGTATGCTTTTGAGCGGACTATGCTGACGATGTACAAGCATTGTTTCAATTCCTAAACAGTGGAGATATAAGGATGTTAATCCCTCGTCAACCCCTTTGAGCCAAAGAAGTAGAAGTTTCTTTCTTGTACTAATTAAAACCCTTGATCATAACCTGGGGCAGGGTAGTTCTCAGTTAATTTGGCTGTGCATTCCATTTTAAGAGAATCATTCAGTACACCTTTCAACAAAGGTTTCAATCACAAGCGTTCATCCGCACACATCAAAGAAGTGTTGGAGATGTCAATCGAAAGCCAATGATGGTTCATCAATCGTTAAGCGAGGCAGTCAATATCTTTCAAAAAAAAAAAATGAATGGAAAAATGAAAAAAAAACATATAAAAGCCTGCTAAGTCAAAAATCAATAGACGACTTAGGCAAAAATCAAGGCATCCCGCTGACTGTAATCTCAGAAATAAACAGTTCAGGCAAAAGTTAGGGATATCAAAAAGATGAAAAAAAGAAGTCAATAAGTTCTTGAACAACTCAAAGTTGCGACTACCACAAGGAAGAAGTGACTGCCATCTCAAAAGTTCTCTCTGCTTATGAACCATCATCATTATCAAAGGTGCAAATCCAAAAGTCTTTTGGAACCTGAATGCATAAGTTGAATTAACTGAGCTTAGGACTGAAGAACATCACGAAGAAGGGGATGGGTATAAATAAACTTTGAGCCATTATCCTTTGTTTCTTAAACCGTGAACCAAGCCACGTTACAACCCTTGAAAGTCCTAACTGAAGCATGGTTAGTTCGAAAGCATACTGCCGACAAAAAGGTATCCTAACTCCTTAAGGTTTACCAAAAATGCTGAGTTGATATTTCATTTTCTACAAACGTCACGCTGTTACAAATATCATGTTTTTACAAATATCACACTTTTACACCTCTTGTGTAATGTTTTTCAAAAAACTCAAGACAAACGTATGCATTGCATCTCATGAATTCATTATTAAACATATTCTGCTACATAATTTCAAATGTTAGCATCAGAAAGAACTTGCACAGGGTACAACTAATGACTAGAAAGTTATCCCGATAGGCAACGTCTCCTACATATACAAGGGGCATGACACGTTTCTCCCAATCAATCTGGGGCAATCAAGTCAAGATTCGAAGAATCTCTCAAATGCCAAAAAGTCAAAAGCATACATCCCAAGCGGAAGTCAAACTATTTCCCGGTCAATCTGGGGAAATCAAGTCAAGATTCCGAGAATCTCTCAAAGATGCCAAAAACAATCAGGGGCATGCATCCAAATAAATCTTAAGCTATTTCCAATCAATATGGGGCATTGTCCTGGACCAATGGTTACTAAGGGGCATGTCGCCCATGGTTCATATCTCATAAAGTCCTCGCGAGGCGAATCTTTCCAAAGTTCCTACTAACCGGGGCAAATCTATACAAGTCCAGCTTGACATCTTGATCAACATTCAGTGGCGTGCCCTAATTAAAGTCCAGGAACGACAGGTACTATAATACTAGGGGCAACATTCAAGACATCCGCGTCTTCCCACAAAGCTGATTTCGCAAGATCATATCCCCACAGAGTAATCCCTAAGAAGATGTCTTCCAACACTCCTACCCCGACAAAGGCATGGCTCCCCAACATGGTTTCCCTTTATCCCCAATCAGGGAACATCAAGTTACTGATCATCCCTAAGCAGAAATTATAAATCCCCAGCTGAGCATCTTCAAGACGAAATCAAACATCAAAATCACAGAGACCTGGAGATTTATTCTCTCGACTAAAATCATATTTGCATATCATATGACACAAACATATTCATACATCGCATACATCACTGCATAACAAATCCATAACATACAAAGTTTCTCATTTATTTTGAGATACTCATTACATAAACACATGCATCATAACATAAGAAAACTAACATCTACTTTTCAGGATACTACTATCTCTATTTACAAGAGTTAAGTCGACACCTTCGACGGTTCCTTAACAACACACTTCAGATATAAGTCGACACCTTTGACGGTTCCTTATACAATCTATCTACATATCTGAGTCGATACCTTTGACGGTGCCTCAATGATATGCTTCAAAGTTAAGTCGATACCTTTGACGGTTCCTTAACAACACACATCAAGAGTTAAGTCGACACCTTTGACGGTTCCTTAACAACACACTTCAGATATAAGTCGATACCTTTGACGGTTCCTTATACAATCTATCTACATATCTGAGTCGTTACCTTTGACGGTGCCTCAATGATATGCTTCAGAGTTAAGTCGACACCTTTGACGGTTCCTTAACAACCCACATCAAGAGTTAAGTCGACACCTTTGACGGTTCCTTAACGACATACTTCAGGTATAAGTCGACACCTTTGACGGTTCCTTATACAGTCTATCCGCATATCTGAGTCGATACCTTTGACGGTGCCTCAACCATATGCTTCAAATTTAAGTTGATACCTTTGACGGTTCCTTAAATAACCCAATACAGATTTGAGTCGATACCTTTGACGGTTCCTCAACATTCGAACAAAGGAAAACAGCAAAAGCAGAGATTTCGTAACAATCCATACTCCAACAACTACCAGATGGCATCCACAAGCCCATCTCCGACAAAAGTCCCTACTTCAAATAGGGCAAATTTCTTGGTATTCTTATGTTCAATCATCTTCCACCTTCAGATACCGACTGGCGCGCAAACCACTCTACATCTTCAGGTTTAAGACAATTGAACAGGGGCAGCTGTCATACCCCAAAATTTGCCTACACTATTTCTCTTATACAAATTCAGATCAAGATACAAAGTCCAAGAATACTTAAAAATATGAGAAAAAATGAGAAAGTTATAGCTTACTAAAGTTGGTCATTTTCTAGAAGATGCACAAAATGCAAGGCGTTCTCAAGCCAAATTAAAGGTCAAAACGTAATCCTGGGAGCATTCTGAAACTTTCCCGACCATTCACGGGCGGCGCAGCATCAAGGATCATGCCATATACGAACTCGGTTTGCTCTTTTTTTGTAGAATCTCGATTTCAATGTTTTACGAGTTATAAATATATTTTGGATGCATAATCACGTTCATACTCATGTTTGCAAACATTCTGTATACGTCGATTTGAGTTTTGATGCAGGATATGTAGTTTGCCATTGTTAGGTTTTTAGAGCTCCAATTTGGGGGTTCATGATACAGGAAAAATCACCCCAAATTAATGGCACCGTTGCATTCAGGAGAAGATTTCTAGTCGAACCATGTATGGATTCGGAGTTTATGCGCATTATTTTGTAAATTTAATGGTTGCAGGTATGTAACTACGCATGAAAACCGTGGCTATAGGGTATACCAACAGCCATGTTCGTAGCTAAAACCTCTGGTAAAAAGAAAAAGTCTGAACGGAGATGACTGTAGCGCGCGTTGGTTTTAGAATTCAAATGTTTTATGGTTGCATTTAAATAACGTTTTTCTACATTGCTAGCAGAGAACAGGGCTTGGCGTAGCGGCGAAGAGCAGCGTCTTAAGGTCTTCATACACAAGGGCACGGGTTCGAACCATGCCTGTTGCATCTTATTTTGTTCAATTTTCAAACTCTTGTTTCTTGCAGATCCAGTGTGTATGGGATGCGCACCCGTACCATATGACCCCAGCGTTTCACCATAGGATGACCAGATCTTCATCAGAGATAGATCTGAGAGCCGCAAGGACGAAGTCCACCATACACCTTCAAGGACTCCCCACACAGAAGCGCAGCTAAGCTTCTTTTCTAAATCTTTTTTATTTTTTTTTACTTTTTATTTTATTCTTTTTTTACTTGGTTTTGTTATCTTCTTGTTTTTTTTTCTCCTTCTTTTCTTTTAATTAAAATTCTTCTAAAAATTGTTTCTTTGTGTAACTTTATTTTAAAAACATGATAAAATCTTTTGATAATTATGTTAATTTAATTTAAATTATTTTGTTAATTTAGAATAATACTTTAAAACATGTTTATTTGAATTAACAATTTAAATCAATTCGTTAATTTAATTATTATAATTTTTGGGTTAATGATTAGGGTAATTTAATCAAAACTTAGTTTTTGCCGATTTAATAATTAGTTAATTTGTTTTTTTATTTATTCTATTAAACATAATTAACTTGTCCCTTATCAGGGTTTACGAGAATTTGCCATACATTTAAAAAATATTTCTTTTGTGCCTTTTCAGGGTTATCAACATGGTTCACTCCGATGACACGCCCGATCAAAATACAAAAGCTAAGTATTTTATTTATTCGATGTCTATTCTGTTTCCTTTTTAATTTTAGGGTTTGTCCTTATATTTCTGAACTGTGCATACATTCACTTCCTCTCTTTCTGCCTTGTCTTTTCAGGGTTACCCCCGAGGTTTCCTCCGACTCTAACCAACCATATCAGATCAAACCCAAATCAAAGCTAAGTATCATTTATCATTCATTATTAATTTATTTATCTTTTATTTTATTAAGGTTAACCTCGTTTGCCTCCGAACCGATAATGCACTCACCCCTCTGTTTATTCTGTCTTTTCCAATTTTCAGGGTTTGTCAACTGCCAAAGCTACGAGTATTGGTAACCCTAAACCCTATTTACAAATTATTACTTGTGTTAAATCTTTTGCCTTTTATTTTTATATCCCGCTGGTTTCAATTCCCCTCTCCTCCGCTGGTTACAATTTCCCTTCCCCATTGTTATTGTTATATTATTGTGTGGTTAGTAATTCTAGGGAGTGCAAGCCTGTTAATTGAATTAGAATAACTAATTATAAGATAATTTGATTGAATTAACCACGTGATTGTTGCACCCACGCACACTTTTGGGGTAACCTCCCTGTTGCCTTGTTGCCTGTTGCCTTGTGTTTTTTTGCAGAATAAGCCATGTCCCTCGAATACGAGGATACCTCAGCCATGCTGCCTCGGTAAATAAAGGTCATACGACCCTAATGATGCTGCCTTCGATACACTATATGACCTCGACCCTCGGATGTTGCCTACGGAAAAAGGCTGAGGTATCTTCTGGCTGCCTACGAATAAGGCTTATTCTGATCCTTACCTTAGACTACCTGCCCTTCTATGGCATGGGACAGTCTTATGGCAAAGGATGCTTCGATGACCCTTCAACCTCCAAACGAAAGGCTTCCTGCCCTCTTATGGCAAGGATAGACCCTTTCATTCTGAAAGGCTAAAAAGAGACCTATCATCTGAGTTTAAGGTAATTGCCCCTAATTGCCTTGCAATGCTCAAACCTTTTTATTATATTCTTTCTCATAATTTTTCAAAAGGGCAACGCTTATTCACAAGCTAAAGTCCCTATCTCTTTCATCTACTTTTTCTAAACAAACGAGCAAGCAAAGCAATTAAGAGCCCATGGAAAACCATGGATGCAAAGGGTGCCTTACACCTTCCCTTTGCATAAATTACCCCCCGAACTTAGATTTCTTTCAAAGGTCTTTCCTGTTCTTTTTGCCTTTCCAATTGGATAAAATAAAAGTCGGTGGCGACTCTTGCTTACCGCAACATTTTCGATTATTAAAAAGTCAGTTCACCGTATTACACGGCGCCACACACGGTTCGCGGCGCGGAACGAATAGGAACTACGCCTTCGCGGCGCAAACAAAGGTTCGCGGCGCGGAACGAATAAAAACTACGCCCTCGCGGCGCGGTCATATGCTCGCGGCGCGTACTGAGCGCAACAAAGCTTCCTGGCCTTTTGCCAAGCTGTTCGCGGCGCCAACTCTTGGACGCGGCGCGAACTGGCGAATCCCTGCGCTCCGAATAGCAGAAAACAGCCTGCGATTTTACCCTTCCTTCACCAAATCATTACCAATTCAACCCATTCCAATCAGATTTCGCATACAGTACAACAAACACATATTATAGCACATTATAATACATTCAAACCATCCAAATAACATCATTACACGAATCAGCATATTCATTACGTGTAAATCCTCCCAAAACCTAACATTTCTACAACCTAAGCACAACCCAATTGGTACGGATAACACGATCAATTCTATCATATTATCTATAATCCCATAATAGAAGATAAACGGAAGAGTCCCCCCTTACCTGAAGGTTGATTCTTCGTTCTTCCTCGGTCGCACTTCTCCGTTCCTCTTCTCTTTTCACGTTCAAACTTCTTTTCCCAATACTGTAACCTTCTCTATTCTACCACTCCTTCTATTTTATTAAGAATAAAATAAAATTATTTTAATTAGTAATAGGGCCTACCAATGCACCCCCTCTCTTACTAACCACAACTCAAGCCCAATTGCTTAATTCCTCATAATTCAATTAATTTAATTAAATTAAATTATGAAAATAAATGGAGTGTTACATAACATACTTAAAAACATCACCGATCACGATGAACAACTCATCTCAACACCACATCACCGAATAAGTATGTACATGTTTTCAACATCATTCAAATAGCCATGCATTCATCACAATCATAATAATAATCACAGCCAATTCATCACCACATCAAATACATTATCACACCTATTTCATATGCACACAATGCTTAATTCTCACCAAGTAATTAAATCGAGTTTTTAAAATAAAGTCGGGCCACTGCCCATATTCATCGTTCATCATATAAAACATTTAATTACCTTTACAACGCCCAAAACGGCACTAAGAAAGGATACACGGTTCAAAAGTTATAATTTTTCAAAGTTTGGAAATTTTTTGTATAACAGGGTCCGCTGAGCGACCCTCTAGCGCGCTTTCCAGTAGCGAACTACCTTGGACCGCCGCTTAGCGGACTAGCTCCGCTTAGCGAGCCTGAACGACGCACACAACCTCCGTTTAGCGAGCCTAGCTCCGCTTAGCGGACGTGCGAATTCTCAGAATCTCAGGTCTGCGACAGACCTGCGATTTCACACATCCATCATCCCAAATCGGTTCCAGACATCAGATACAGGCATACCATCATCATACATTCAATCATACACCATCAAACATCGATTGAACTCATTATTAACCAATAGTTTATGCAAATTTCATCAATTCAATCCAAATTATAACACCCTAACCTAAAATCCCAATATCTAATTGAACCAAACCATACATCAATCTACCTATCACTTAAGATCACATAAGAGATACTAAAAGGAAAAGTCTCCCCTTACCTTGATGGAGGTTCTTGAATTGATCCTTGAACTTTGGGGTTTTTCCTCATTCCTTTGCTCTTCTCACTTCTACGATAAAATCTTTGCTCCCTTTCTTTTCTATTTTTCTCAATAATAAAATAATAATATAATTAGGACTAAGTGTAGAGCTTTTTACTCCATACACCCACTAATTACACCTCACACCCCCAAAAGTTCAATATTCTCTTCTTATTCATTTATTCCATTATTTTCAAAAATATTCATAAACTAAATTTTAATTAAATAATTAACTAAAATTCAATTTATCTAATAATTTAAAAATACGGGTGTTACACATTGTCGCACGCTCGCGAAAAAGAACAGAGTCGCCACCAATATATTTATCCCATAAGGGAAAGGAATATCAGACAACCTGGAAAAGGAAGGAACAGGGTCTTGCGACCAGAGAATCAAGGTACGGGAGTCGGTTACGCGAGGGGAAGGTGCTAGCACCCCTCACGCCCATCGTACTCGATGGTATCCACCTATGTCTGTTTTTATCTAATGGGTGTATAATTATGTCTATGCCTAAATGCGAAATGGATGCAGAATGTAGGGAAAATAAAGAATTGTACTCGCACGGGCCCTACCCCGCTGCCTACGTATCCTTTTCAGGAATCAGAGTTACCGTAGCTCGGCTCACGATTTTTTGTTTGTTTTTGTGTTTTTTAGTTGGGCGGCGTTAACGTTCGCGCTCTTGCATAAGGGATCGCCTAGGATGCGTACGAGCGGAAATAACGGTGCCCTTAGGTGCCAACAAGGCAAAAGAAAAAGGAATGATTGGTTTGTGTCTTTTAGGGTAATTCCATGATGACGAGAACCCTCTACAAGGTCTCGCATCACTTCCTCACTTTTGTTTTAAGTCTGAACATTTATTAGGTTTTTTGAAGTGTTTTTGGTTGGTGTTTTTTTATGGGGATTTTAATTTGTGACTTAGATCATACCAAAAGAATTTTGTTTTGCAAATTTAGAGAAAGCACATCGAGGCCTACGCCACAATCGTTTCTCTAAATAGCGGTTAAGAAATACATCGAGGCTTCACACCTCAATCATTTCTTCTCCGCTAAGTAGGAAAGAACATACATCGAGGCCTACGCCTCAATCATTTCTTTCCTACCATGAAATAAAGCAACGGTATGATCTTCATCGATTTTTTATTAAGTATTTTAAAAGTTGAAAAGAAAGAGAATGCGAACGGGACCTAATCCTATTTTCTAATCTAAGTTGTTCTAATCTATCTATGTCTAATGCTAACATGGTGGCTAAATTCTAAAAGAAATATTAAAATCGTATTAACAAAATAGGCCTAAAATAAGGCCAAAGATACAAGTAACAAAATCACACAAGCATCATACAAAAATAACATGGAACTAGCACAAAAACGATTCAAGCATTAGTACGAAAATGAAATTAAAAAAATACTACTATTTTTATGGGTTTTTGATAAAAGAGAAATGAACTCTAAATCAAGCAAGAAGAAAACTAAAATGATAAGCCTAAAATTAATATTTTTTATGAACATTTTTCTATGTCAAAAATTGGATTAAAGTCTAAAACTAATAGGAGAAAAATAACATTTTTACCTACTAAAAGAAAAATAGAAAAAATCTAATTAAACCTAAATTCTAGGAATTAAAAAATGGAAACAGGGGTGTAATGTGAAATACGGTGGTGCGGGCAGTAAATGGAGCGCAGGCCCAAAGGACTTTTTTGTTCAGGATTTTGCATGGTAAAAGGGGCGTGTGGGCCAGATGGGGGTGCGCTAAGGAGTCAGGCCCAACACTCATTATTTTTGTACAATTTTCTTCTATGCCAAAAACAGGGTGTGATATGGGCTTAAGGGAGGTGCCTCTAGCAATTCGTTTGGCCCAATGTTCCATCAGATTTTCATCCCAATTTTCAATTACATTTTAATAAAAATAAAAAAAAAAATAATGAAAAAAGAATTAATCAAAATGGGGATTTAGGGTTCGTGAATTACGACCTTTCAAGTTCAGCTTCCTCTCCTCTCACGAATAAGTCGCAGCGACGGCGCCGGAGGGAAGCTCCCCTCCGATTTGTGCTCCGTTCATCCCTCTCAAGCAAACGACGGCGATGGCTCACGCTCTCACCTCGATCAACCTTCCTGTCGCGTCTCTCGGTTCACACACCTCCTATCTCTCTCGCCTTAATTCTCTGTTGACTCACGCGAAGTAATACCTCAGGTGAATTCGCGACGGCGGCCGCCGGAGCTTCTACGGTTCTAACCTCGGCTTCTCTGATTCCAAAATCCGGCCACCACGAACTCAACAAACCTCTACTCGTATCTCTTCTCTCCGATTCGCTTCTTGTTCGGTTCTCCTTTGACTTTTGCCCGCGTCAAACAACACAGTCGTATCGGAAAGAACTTCGATGGTGCTTCGACGACGACAACAACGCAAAGAACACCATAGACTCTTCAGGTAACACCTTACCCTTTTAGCGTTTCACGGAGTTCTTCTTCTTTTCCGATTCTTTTTCGTTTCTGTTTTCTTCGACGCGTGGCACGTTGTTGTTGCAGTGTGTTGGAGATTGATGAGGTTTGTTGAAGATGGAAGAGGGATTGTGGTGGAGAACGATGCAGGTTTGGTGGTTGCAAGGGATCGAAGGTGATGAATCGAGAGCATCAGAGAGAGAGTTTCTGAGTCGGTTCAAGATTGAAACGTGGTGAAGAAGGTAGAATAGTGTGAAGTGAATGTGAAAAAATGGAGAGCTGAGAAGTGGTGGAGAGTAAAAATGGTGGCAGTGTGAATGGAGAAAAGATGGAAGTGAAGGGGGTGGTGTGTGTAATGGTGGAGAATGGTGAAGAGTAAAGATGGAAGTGATGATGATGAAGAATCGTGGTCCTTTGAAATGAAGCAGAGACCTCATTTTATAGAGCCAATTCTCAGGTTAACTCAACTCTTTTTTCTCTGATTTTCTATTCTGAATCTGTTAGCTCTGTTAGAAGGTGGTTAGAGCTGTTAGAAAGTGGTTATGTTCTGTTGTGAATTGGTTGAAGGTAGTTATGGCTTTGTTTGGTACTAGGTTTAGAAAACAGTTAGGAGTTGGAAGTTAGTTAGTTAGAAAATTAGTTATAGGTAGTTTTTTCTGTTATGAATCGGTTGTGGTCAGTTATGTTTGTTCTTTTCCGTTTGATGAGCTGGCAGGTGGTTAAGTGAGACTGAGTTATTTAGTTGCAAGTGTAAAGAGAAACTGTTAGGAGGCTAGGAATTGTTATGATTTCTGTTGGTTATGAAGAGAGGGAGTTTGCTGTTAGTTTTTGATTTGGTTTGACATTATAGGGCTGGCTGCAAGTTGGTTTAGTGTTTGTGTGGTGTAGGTTTTGAATGGTAGAAAAGCTTAGTAATTTGAAACAGGTGAATTGTTATGGACAGCTTTGTGTTTGAATGAAATTGACTTAAACTTGTTTATATTTGGACTGCAATAGGTTTTCATATGTTGAACTAGTGATGCACTAAGCCTTATGTTTACTTTGGTTGGCATATTGATGAACCTGTGTTGATATGAACTGAATGCTGGAGGGTTTTGTTTATTATGCAGGTTTGGTCATGGTTTTGAGAAGGTCAAGTACATGGTATTGAAATTGAAGGATCCCAAAAGAGATGAGAAAGCTTGGAAGATCATGATTCGTTGATGAAGCGCGAATTGCCATGGAGGGTGAAGATGAAGCCAAGATTTCCTTATGTAATTTCTTTATGTTGGTGATGAAATATGGTGTACACTTTTGCTTAGTGTAGTCTTTTGTAAATGGATATGTATTGTAATGTATTTTGTAATGGAAATGGTTGACTTGAGTTTGGTAATGAGATTATGGATGATGAATGAATATGGTTTGGATGTGTGAATCGGACTTGAAGTTTTTTCTAGATGCACCAGAATCAAATTGGTATGCTATGATTTGTAAAGAGTGATAATATTCATCCTTGAATCAAACCAACCCACCAACAAATTGAACGTATAGAGATGCCTTGAACACAATGCTATTTTCTCATCAAACTCTCGCAAAATACCTAAAGTGTATATAGCTTGTAACACAAGTATTTAGATGAATCGAACTTTGAATGGTGATGAGTGACAACTGAGACCTTGAAGTGATGAACCACAGTATAAACCCTACTCTCACTGATGTTCCTTGTATATAAACCACATGATCAAGTACTTTTCAAAAGACTAAATTAATCTTCTGATTGAGTAACAAGCGTCCTTTTGCAGAGATAACTAAGCCTGTGGCAAAGATCCCTTGATCCCATATTTTTTAGATGTTTTATTTAATGAATGAATGTGATGTCATGTTAATGCCCTAACGGAGTATGCAGATGAATGCAAAGGTCTAAGCCAGTTATAAATTAAAGGGTAGGACAAATTTGGGGTATGACAGCTGCCCCTATTTAATCATCTTAAACCTGAAGGTGAGATTGGCGCTAGCCTTTCGAACCTTCGAGGTAGAAGAAGATTAAATATCAAAGTACCAGAAATTTGTCTTGAAGAGGAGATGGTGTAAGTGTTATCCTTATTTTTGTTTTGATATCTGCTGGGGAAGGAGAAATGTTTTTCTTTTTTCTGGTGGAAAGGTTTATGGTGTGTAATGGTTGAATGGGAAAAGAAAATAATGATTTGCTGGGGATTAGGAATTGGTTTTACGGTGAGAAATTATGGATGAATGGTGGTTGCCAGGCGAGAACTGACTTCACCGTGAGCGAGGGTTGAAAATGATGGAAAGGATTTACCAGGGCAGGGACTGGAATTTGAAAATGTTTGCCAGGGCGAGAACTGGACTTTGAAAAAGTTTGCCAGGGCGAGAACTGGGCTTTGAAAAAGTTTGCCAGGGCGAGAACTGGACTTTGAAAAAGTTTGCCAGGGCGAGAACTGGACTTTGAAAAAGTTTGCCAGGGCGAGAACTGGACTTTGAAAAAGTTTGCCAGGGCGAGAACTGGACTTTGAAAAAGTTTGCCAGGGCGAGAACTGGACTTTGAAAAAGTTTGCCAGGGCGAGAACTGGACTTTGAAAAAGTTTGCCAGGGCGAGAACTGGACTTTGAAAAAGTTTGCCAAGGCGGGAACTGGACTTTGAAAAAGTTTGCCAAGGCGGGAATTGGGCTTTGAAAAAGTTTTCCAAGGCGGGAATTGGGCTTTGAAAAAGTTTGCCAAGGCGGGAATTGGGCTTTGAAAAAGGTTTGCCAAGGCGGGAGTTGGGCTTTGAGGAATGATTACCAGGACGGGAACTGGGGTTTGAGGAGATTTGTGATGTAGTAGCAGATATCAATCAGAGTTTGTAAGGACAATTTTTTTATGTGGGGAAGTATCATCGTCTTGATTGAGTGATAATTTGTCTTATCTGGCTTATGCTTTGTATGCATGTTTGAATTTTTCTATGGCGTAATGATCCACTTTGATGGATATGCTACGCTTTTGAGGATGCAATGTTATATGCAATGAAAACTATATGCAAAGTGCCAAATAAAGGCATTAGTGATAGAGGAGGAGGATCATTGGGGTCCGTTGCTTGTTGTCTTGAGCTACTAATATGGATCGGTGTTGGAAACCCTGCAGTACCAAAGATCATTGGAAACTGCATTGAGGGTTGAAATGTAGCTTTGTTGGGGAGGAAGTGACTTCGTCTGACTTTCCCT
The DNA here is from genome assembly GCF_029867415.1 of Vicia villosa. Lineage (NCBI taxonomy): Eukaryota > Viridiplantae > Streptophyta > Magnoliopsida > Fabales > Fabaceae > Vicia > Vicia villosa. Next base: position 9,877,419 of record NC_081185.1, read on the forward strand.
ACACCTTGAATTGCTTTGGGATGGTGAGCTTGAGGAGATTCCCTCGATTCACCATGGCGGGGATGAGAAATCCAATAAGGAGACCAGGTTGGGGAAGTGGAACAACTCTCATGAGAAATAAACTCATGTGCTTGGGGAGAAACCATGATTCTAGGAGAAATAAACTCCTATGATTGGGGAGAGACAATACAACTCAAGATTGTGCCCCAAGCGTGGTGAACTACAAAGGAGTTTCCCCCAAGGGATCCTTGGAGAGATTTGTCGAATCTCGACGTAACTGCCCCAGATTGGTTGAACTCAAGAGAGATTCCTCGACTTGATTTCCCCAGATTGGTTGAACTCAAGAGAGATTCCTCGACTTTATTGCCCCAGATTGACCAACGGTGAATGGATGCCTTAGTTGACAGATTCTGCACACAACTTGCCCTTTGGAGTAATCGGCCTTTGGGGTGAATGGCTCATGGAATCGATCAACTTTTTCTGCAGTTGTTCATTGTTTGGTCTTCCTTGATGTCAAGTGTTTATTCACAAGTAAGAGATATTTGTTTTGAAGATGATAATCCTAATGCAATGCTTATGCTAGCTTCGAAATCAGGATTAAAACAAAGTTGTGACATTCAATGTTTGAATTATTTGTCATATCGATATCAACATAAATGGTAAGCAAACATCTAGGAGTCAGTTTTACACAACTTGCTTTTGAAATAAACCCTGCTTCAGTTAGGTCTTTTAAGGGTTGTAACGTGGTCTGGTTCACGGTTTTAGAAAGAAAGGATTTAAGGCTCAAAGTCTAACCTAACCCACCCATTCTTCATGATGTTCTCCAGTCCTAAGTTCAACTTAACCTGATATGAGCGTTCGTCCTCCAAGAGGAGTTTGAGATGATTGAGGAGTTTATGAGGTCTTCTGGACATGGCAGTCACTTTCCCCTTTTGTTTTTGGTGTTTGATCACACGACTTTGTTCTTTTGATGAGGATCTTTATTTTGTAATCCACATTTTTCGCTTCTGCCTTTTTGTTTCCCTAAGTTTTGCCTGGACAAATTCTTTTGAATTTTATTTTGGAGTCCAGCGGGATGCCCTAATTTTTGCCTAAGTCACTTGTTTTCAAGTTGTCGACTTAGCGGGCTCTCTTTCTTTCTTCTTTTTTTTTTTTGAACAAGTCGTGTGATCCTGAATCTCTGATTTGTTGGAGGTGATTGTGACTGCCTCATTCTTTGATTGATTAGGGAGTACCATTGTGGCATTGAGTTTCCTCAACCTTTTGAAAGATAACCATTGTTGTATCCTTGGATGTATACTCCTGATGAATTCTGAATGCTCGATCAGATTAATTGAACGCTACCCTGCTCCTGGGTTAAATGTGAGGGTTTTTTTTTTGTATAGAAAAGAAACTCCTACTTCAAGGCTCAAAGGGGTTAACGAGGGTCTATCTCCCTTATATCTCCGGTGTTTGGGGATTTGAAACAATGCCTGTACATCCTCAGCGGGGTTTTATTCAAAAGCATACAATTAGAGATTTTGCGTTTTTATTTTTTCATCATTCTCCTTTTGATAATTTTTGCTTTAGACAAGAGTTTGATATCGATAGACAGAAAGATATGAGTGAACACGAATGGATTGATTCGAAACTAGCATATGCAGTGCATTTTTATTTTTATTAAAAACAAACAAGTTTTACATGGAAGAAACAATTAACAAAACAAGGAAAACTACAAATGAAATGCAGAAATGAATTGATGATTGCCATAGTTGAGGAGGCTGGACTCCGTCTGGATTTGTTGATCTTGAATACTTTTTGCAGTTCCTTCCAAACTCTTCAGTACTTCAAAAGAAAACTCCAACAAAGTCATCCAAGAGTTATAAACCTTTGTGTTACTTTAGGGATTCGAGCAATGCGAGTGATGCAATGCTCAAGATAAGAGTACGTCTTGCTTATCCCTCGTGCGGGAGCCCCAAGCATAGTTGCTAGAGTGGTAATCACCATCAAACATGGAGGAATCTTGCATGGCCGTCAAACTTAGAAAAGCTATATGTTGTGAGGAAAGAATTTGTTGATTCTGGAGACTTTCTGAAATCTAGGCATTTATTCGAGCAAAGGAATTCCATTCACCCATATGTTTCCTTCTTGAAGGGTTATATGCCTCCCATCAATCAACTGTTGTACTTTGGCTTTGAAAGCATTGCAGTCCTCAGTTGAGTGCCCCATTGATCCAGCGTGATATCCACATTGCACATTAGGGTCATACCCAGGTGGAAACGGTTGTGGTGGAGGCTTTAGAGATTTGGGAACCACCAATGAGCTTTGAACTAGATATGGAAGAAGTTTAGTGTATGTCATAGGAATCTGGTCCAAAGGAGCATTTCTTCGTTCCAAATTACTTCTAGGTTGGCGTTGATTCGGATGACCTTGTTGATGTGGAGCACATTGCTTTTGTGGCAGATACTGAACCGGTTGTTGTTGGACCATCTGGGGTTGTTGATTGATAGTGGTGGCAAAGGCTTGTGGAATATATTGGCCAGGAGAAACTAGTACCATCTGATAGTTAGGAACCTGAACCTGAGGATAAGCAGGGATTTCCTCTTCTGCGATCTCAGAAACTGCATTTATTTCACTTTTCTCTTCTTCTGTGAGTTCGGAAACATTAGCAATATCCTGGATTTTACCCATCTTTAAGGCGTTTTCAATTCGTTCCCCTACGACAACCAAACTTGAGAATTCGGAGGAAGCGCATCCAATCATCATGTTCAGATAAGGATCTTTCAGAGTATTCATGAACATGTCTACAAGCTCTCGTTCCAAAAGAGGAGGTTGGACTCTGGAAGCTAATTCTCTCCATCTTTGTGCATACTCCTTAAAAGACTCATCCACCTTCTGAGTTAAACTTTGAAGTTGTAGTCTAGTAGGAGTCATGTCACTGTTGTACTTGTAATGCTTGAGAAAAGCCTCTGCTAGTTCATCCCATGTGCGGACATGGGTTCGTTCAAGACATGTATACCATTCAAGGGATGCCCCACTAAGGCTATCCTGAAAGAAGTGCATTAGAAGCTTGTCATTTTCTGCATATGGAGCCATCTTGTTACAGAATGCCTTGATGTGACTCATCGGACAAGTAGTACCCTTGTATTTCTCAAAACTGGGGACTTTGAATTTAGCAGGAATCTTGATATCAGGCACTAGGCACAAATCAATAGCATTTAAACCGGAGGAGCTTCGACCTTCTAAAGCTTTCAATCTTTCTTCCAGGAGATGGAATTTTCTCTCATTTTCCTCGATTGGGAACTTGAAAGGTTCAAATTCAGAATCGTTCTCATGATGTGAATCCTCCTTATTAGGAATTTCCACGAGCACAGGTTTTGACCCCCCATTAGCAACAGTGGTCGGAGTACCATTAGCCAACTTAGCAACACTTTGTCTTAGCTCCTCTTGCCCCTGAATAACAACATGGAGAGTCTCCAAGAGTTGGGTCATCCTTTCCCCCATAGTATCCACATCCTTACGAAGTTCAACCTGATTTTGTTCAAGACGGTCCATGATCCTCTTCTGATTAATCCTTGTATGATACAGATGTAGGGAAGTCAAATTTGTTGATGAAGCAGAAATCTGGATTGACAGGGACCCCAATTAGCTTCTGATGTGGAACCATGACATGCAATATGATATGAATGCAATGTTTCATTTGTGGAGAACCATAAAGTCTTTTCACATACTTTTATTTCTTTTTTTTTGAAATCAAAGCTTTATTTCGTATAGAGTATATTTTCTTTTTTCTTTTTTCTTTTTCTATTTCCTTTTCTTTTTATCTTTTTTTGGAAATAGACTTTAGGATCCCCCATAAATGAAGTGGATAAAGAAATGATGTTATGCGATGCAACAGCATGGGGTCAACGGTCCACATAATCTTAGTAACCACTGTACAATCCTCTGAATAACTGATATAGATTAGATGTCATGAGATCAAAGGTTCGGCCTTGTATCATGGAACCATAGGAACAATAGTCACCATCATAACAGAATAGTCACCAACGGTACCTGTCATGTATATCCCTCCCCACTCACAGGTGTAGTCTAGGTCAGGGTAGGTCAAAATGGCAACCAGCGTTATCAGTCCTCCTGAGGCACCAATGTTGTTGCATCTACATGCCAACAATGATACCCCATTTGGACCTCGACTGGGCGTGGGTCTCATGATCGCACTAGACAAGACCTGACATCTCATCGGCGTCATGACTATCCACTCTATCCTAGGTATCCTATGTGTCACTCTGGCCTGGGTATTGGGCCTTTTACCTCATAGAACATCCCACCCAACCTGCAAAACAGAACAGAAGACCCCAAGGAACACAGAATATAATCCGTATGCATGATGTGCAAACAGAAATAAACATGATATGCAAGCAGAAAAATAAACATGCAAACATATGTACAAGGTATAGACATAAAAACAAATAAACACCCGGTAAATAAACAAACAAACGCAGGCTAGGATCGACTCGCTAAGGATGGACCAGCAACAGGTCTAACAACTTCCCCAGCAGAGTCGCCAGCTGTCGCACGCTCGCGAAAAAGAACAGAGTCGCCACCAATATATTTATCCCATAAGGGAAAGGAATATCAGACAACCTGGAAAAGGAAGGAACAGGGTCTTGCGACCAGAGAATCAAGGTACGGGAGTCGGTTACGCGAGGGGAAGGTGCTAGCACCCCTCACGCCCATCGTACTCGATGGTATCCACCTATGTCTGTTTTTATCTAATGGGTGTATAATTATGTCTATGCCTAAATGCGAAATGGATGCAGAATGTAGGGAAAATAAAGAATTGTACTCGCACGGGCCCTACCCCGCTGCCTACGTATCCTTTTCAGGAATCAGAGTTACCGTAGCTCGGCTCACGATTTTTTGTTTGTTTTTGTGTTTTTTAGTTGGGCGGCGTTAACGTTCGCGCTCTTGCATAAGGGATCGCCTAGGATGCGTACGAGCGGAAATAACGGTGCCCTTAGGTGCCAACAAGGCAAAAGAAAAAGGAATGATTGGTTTGTGTCTTTTAGGGTAATTCCATGATGACGAGAACCCTCTACAAGGTCTCGCATCACTTCCTCACTTTTGTTTTAAGTCTGAACATTTATTAGGTTTTTTGAAGTGTTTTTGGTTGGTGTTTTTTTATGGGGATTTTAATTTGTGACTTAGATCATACCAAAAGAATTTTGTTTTGCAAATTTAGAGAAAGCACATCGAGGCCTACGCCACAATCGTTTCTCTAAATAGCGGTTAAGAAATACATCGAGGCTTCACACCTCAATCATTTCTTCTCCGCTAAGTAGGAAAGAACATACATCGAGGCCTACGCCTCAATCATTTCTTTCCTACCATGAAATAAAGCAACGGTATGATCTTCATCGATTTTTTATTAAGTATTTTAAAAGTTGAAAAGAAAGAGAATGCGAACGGGACCTAATCCTATTTTCTAATCTAAGTTGTTCTAATCTATCTATGTCTAATGCTAACATGGTGGCTAAATTCTAAAAGAAATATTAAAATCGTATTAACAAAATAGGCCTAAAATAAGGCCAAAGATACAAGTAACAAAATCACACAAGCATCATACAAAAATAACATGGAACTAGCACAAAAACGATTCAAGCATTAGTACGAAAATGAAATTAAAAAAATACTACTATTTTTATGGGTTTTTGATAAAAGAGAAATGAACTCTAAATCAAGCAAGAAGAAAACTAAAATGATAAGCCTAAAATTAATATTTTTTATGAACATTCTTCTATGTCAAAAATTGGATTAAAGTCTAAAACTAATAGGAGAAAAATAACATTTTTACCTACTAAAAGAAAAATAGAAAAAATCTAATTAAACCTAAATTCTAGGAATTAAAAAATGGAAACAGGGGTGTAATGTGAAATACGGTGGTGCGGGCAGTAAATGGAGCGCAGGCCCAAAGGACTTTTTTGTTCAGGATTTTGCATGGTAAAAGGGGCGTGTGGGCCAGATGAGGGTGCGCTAAGGAGTCAGGCCCAACACTCATTATTTTTGTACAATTTTCTTCTATGCCAAAAACAGGGTGTGATATGGGCTTAAGGGAGGTGCCTCTAGCAATTCGTTTGGCCCAATGTTCCATCAGATTTTCATCCCAATTTTCAATTACATTTTAATAAAAATAAAAAAAAAATAATGAAAAAAGAATTAATCAAAATGGGGATTTAGGGTTCGTGAATTACGACCTTTCAAGTTCAGCTTCCTCTCCTCTCACGAATAAGTCGCAGCGACGGCGCCGGAGGGAAGCTCCCCTCCGATTTGTGCTCCGTTCATCCCTCTCAAGCAAACGACGGCGATGGCTCACGCTCTCACCTCGATCAACCTTCCTGTCGCGTCTCTCGGTTCACACACCTCCTATCTCTCTCGCCTTAATTCTCTGTTGACTCACGCGAAGTAATACCTCAGGTGAATTCGCGACGGCGGCCGCCGGAGCTTCTACGGTTCTAACCTCGGCTTCTCTGATTCCAAAATCCGGCCACCACGAACTCAACAAACCTCTACTCGTATCTCTTCTCTCCGATTCGCTTCTTGTTCGGTTCTCCTTTGACTTTTGCCCGCGTCAAACAACACAGTCGTATCGGAAAGAACTTCGATGGTGCTTCGACGACGACAACAACGCAAAGAACACCATAGACTCTTCAGGTAACACCTTACCCTTTTAGCGTTTCACGGAGTTCTTCTTCTTTTCCGATTCTTTTTCGTTTCTGTTTTCTTCGACGCGTGGCACGTTGTTGTTGCAGTGTGTTGGAGATTGATGAGGTTTGTTGAAGATGGAAGAGGGATTGTGGTGGAGAACGATGCAGGTTTGGTGGTTGCAAGGGATCGAAGGTGATGAATCGAGAGCATCAGAGAGAGAGTTTCTGAGTCGGTTCAAGATTGAAACGTGGTGAAGAAGGTAGAATAGTGTGAAGTGAATGTGAAAAAATGGAGAGCTGAGAAGTGGTGGAGAGTAAAAATGGTGGCAGTGTGAATGGAGAAAAGATGGAAGTGAAGGGGGTGGTGTGTGTAATGGTGGAGAATGGTGAAAAGTAAAGATGGAAGTGATGATGATGAAGAATCGTGGTCCTTTGAAATGAAGCAGAGACCTCATTTTATAGAGCCAATTCTCAGGTTAACTCAACTCTTTTTTCTCTGATTTTCTATTCTGAATCTGTTAGCTCTGTTAGAAGGTGGTTAGAGCTGTTAGAAAGTGGTTATGTTCTGTTGTGAATTGGTTGAAGGTAGTTATGGCTTTGTTTGGTACTAGGTTTAGAAAACAGTTAGGAGTTGGAAGTTAGTTAGTTAGAAAATTAGTTATAGGTAGTTTTTTCTGTTATGAATCGGTTGTGGTCAGTTATGTTTGTTCTTTTCCGTTTGATGAGCTGGCAGGTGGTTAAGTGAGACTGAGTTATTTAGTTGCAAGTGTAAAGAGAAACTATTAGGAGGCTAGGAATTGTTATGATTTCTGTTGGTTATGAAGAGAGGGAGTTTGCTGTTAGTTTTTGATTTGGTTTGACATTATAGGGCTGGCTGCAAGTTGGTTTAGTGTTTGTGTGGTGTAGGTTTTGAATGGTAGAAAAGCTTAGTAATTTGAAACAGGTGAATTGTTATGGACAGCTTTGTGTTTGAATGAAATTGACTTAAACTTGTTTATATTTGGACTGCAATAGGTTTTCATATGTTGAACTAGTGATGCACTAAGCCTTATGTTTACTTTGGTTGGCATATTGATGAACCTGTGTTGATATGAACTGAATGCTGGAGGGTTTTGTTTATTATGCAGGTTTGGTCATGGTTTTGAGAAGGTCAAGTACATGGTATTGAAATTGAAGGATCCCAAAAGAGATGAGAAAGCTTGGAAGATCATGATTCGTTGATGAAGCGCGAATTGCCATGGAGGGTGAAGATGAAGCCAAGATTTCCTTATGTAATTTCTTTATGTTGGTGATGAAATATGGTGTACACTTTTGCTTAGTGTAGTCTTTTGTAAATGGATATGTATTGTAATGGATTTTGTAATGGAAATGGTTGACTTGAGTTTGGTAATGAGATTATGGATGATGAATGAATATGGTTTGGATGTGTGAATCGGACTTGAATTTTTTTCTAGATGCACCAGAATCAAATTGGTATGCTATGATTTGTAAAGAGTGATAATATTCTTCCTTGAATCAAACCAACCCACCAACAAATTGAACGTATAGAGATGCCTTGAACACAATGCTATTTTCTCATCAAACTCTCGCAAAATACCTAAAGTGTATATAGCTTGTAACACAAGTATTTAGATGAATCGAACTTTGAATGGTGATGAGTGACAACTGAGACCTTGAAGTGATGAACCACAGTATAAACCCTACTCTCACTGATGTTCCTTGTATATAAACCACATGATCAAGTACTTTTCAAAAGACTAAATTAATCTTCTGATTGAGTAACAAGCGTCCTTTTGCAGAGATAACTAAGCCTGTGGCAAAGATCCCTTGATCCCATATTTTTTAGATGTTTTATTTAATGAATGAATGTGATGTCATGTTAATGCCCTAACGGAGTATGCAGATGAATGCAAAGGTCTAAGCCAGTTATAAATTAAAGGGTAGGAGAAATTTGGGGTATGACACACATATACTACCAAATAACAATAAAACTCATCATATTTAGACAACAAATCTCATTTAATATGTATAAATTAGATTAGACAAAAGTGAAATAATAAACATAAAATAATAACATAAAACTATATCAAAAATATTATAATGAAACAAAATTGAATATAAAGAAAGATCATAAGAGATGAGAGATTATAGAAGAAGACGTGCGATAAAAAGGAAATTGAAAGAGAGAACATTTGCATAAAAATGAGAAGGTGAAAAAAAAGAATATAAGATAGTAAAGATTAGAGAAGAAGAGGTAAGATGTATGTGGGGAAGATGACGCGATAATTCTAGGAGAGATTTGAGAAGACATAAATTGAAATCATAAGCGTAAGGATGAGAAAGTTATTCGTAATCATAAAGCTAATGTATAATAGGTTTATGTTTGGTTTGAATATGAGTTAAGTAAAATTTAGGTTGTAACATAATGCAGTTTGATTCGGTTTGGTTCGGTTTGCAAAATATAAACCGCAAACCGAACCGAACCATGCGGTTTTGTTAAAATATGACCTAAACAAATCCGAACTATATGCAATTTTTTGCGATTTCAACTCGGTTTGATTTAATTTGCGGTTTTCATTTGAGTTAATTTAATTTTGAACACCTCTAATTCGACCAACCACCAAATACTTCAACCAATAAATTAGTGATGTAGTAATAATCTAACCCATTTGATGACGGTCTCATTTATAAAATATTGATATAAACATTTCTTTTCAATGACCTGTCATAAATCCGTCCTCTCTCTATAGCACTGTCACACGTCAATCCTCAGAATTTGTATTTAAATTTCCAACGGCCTATAATCCATGCATTGGTATTCGACCGTTGAGTGAGTCAAAATATAAGGGAGCTTCCTAAAACAAGTTTTCATCAAAACACAGAAGAATTGTAGGAAAATACTTACATGAACGCAACTATAACACCTGTACTTACACACTGCTAATTACATTTTTTTTATTAATTAAAAATTAAAAATAAAATTGTCTCTCTCCTCTTTTATCACAACCACCCCCATGATGCCAATTAAAAACGAAATTAAAATTAAAAAAAATTATATTCTCTCTCTTTTCATTGGTTGTGCCTAAAAATATGGATTTAAGTTCGTATTCATGCAAGTATTTCTCAGAATTGTATATCATTGCAGAACAAGCCAAAGGTATGTTGGTGAAATTGTTTTATTCTTTTCATCGGAGTCAAGACTTGATAATTCTTCAAGAGTTCTAAGGTATGTTTTCTTTTAGTAAATCTTATTACATGTTATTTTGCTGTTGTGTGTCATGGTTTTAAAATCATGTTTCTTAATATTTTATAGCCTACATTTTATTTTACAATACCCTTGTTCAAAATTTGGATCTTAGTGTGTGTTTGGCATGCTTCAACTAAACTAAATTCGATATGTTGAGTTTTGTAGAATTGATTTTGATTAAGAATAAATTATAATATAATTTATCTAGTGATTTTTATTAACATATGTTGTTTGGATTTCTCCGATATAGACTTAAGAAAACTAATTGCCTACCTATAAAGTTACTTCAATTTCTATATTATTGATTGACAAGTTAGTTTAATTCTAGACATTTTAGACGGTATAATTTTTTTTCTTTCACTAAATTAATTCATTAATACCATTGCTTTGTTAGAAACTATCATAGAAATGTGAGAATGTTCTACTAAGGATTATAAGGTGCCAGGGAGAATGTTCTTTAATGGGTCAAGCGGTGTTGATGGATAGTAAAATTGTAGTTAAATAAATAAACAAAAGATTAAATTAAATTAGAATATTAATTTAATAAGTATTTTATTTTAAGCGTTATCGGACTCTTTTTATAATTCGGCTTTTAGGTTTATTATCTATTGTCACTATTATATACTTAGTCTCTATGAAATATTTAGGAAATCTTTCAAATTAAAAATTTTATATTTTGTTTCTTTTATTTTGTCAGTGTTCTTTTCCTTTTTAATTTAGGAACCTTAGTTTTATAAGAACGGTAAAATGACAAAATAAAAGAATTAAAAGATAACATTTTTCATTTGAATGATTTCCTCAATGTCTCATAGAGACTACATATATAATAATAACAATAAATAATAAACCTAAAAGTCCAATTACAAAAGAAATTCAACAACACTTAAAATACTTCCTAAATTAATATTCTAACTTAATTTAATCTCTATTCAGTTATTTAACTATAATTTTACTCTCTATCAAGTGTTGCTTCTACGTATTGTAAACAAGGAAGGAACGGAGTCAACCAAGATACTATGCTTGTTCGGGAGGTCTGTTTGTTTTTTTTCCCTTCCTCTATGGATGTGAAAAGGTTATGTTATGTGTTTTTAAAGTTTATCAAAGTTTGGAAAAGGAAACATTAAAAAAAATGACAATTACTATAGCACTTTTTCGTATAAGTTTGAAAAAATTGACAAAACTTTTTCTTTTTTAATGGAAATTGTTGGTTATTTTTGGGTCTGGAGTTTTTGGCTTTTTACTTAATAAATACTCACCCCGGAAAGATTTATAATCCAAAATAGTCCAAAATTTTTGGGTGATGATGCTTTTGAAATACAATGTGAAACATCGAGTAGCAACTCCATATCAGCCTTAATCCTGTGGGCAAGTGAACGTGTCTAATAGGCAACTTAAATAGATCCTTGAAAAGACAGTTAATTCCTTTTGCAAGCAAGTCGGATGATGGTGTTGTGGGCGTACCGCACTGCATTCAAAAACACCTATAGGTATGTCTCCTTACCAACTGGCCTATAGAAAAGCTTGTCATTTTCCATTAGGTCTAGAACATAAAGCTTTGTGGACCTCAAAGTTCCTTAATTTAGATCTTACTCAAGCGGGAGATTCCCGAATCCTTCAACTCCATGAGTTGGAAGAATTTTGGGATCAAGCTTATGAAAAAGCCAAGATTTACAAAGACCAAACCAAAAAAATGGCATGCTCGTAGGATCCAAAAGAAAAAGATTTGGGAAGGACAAATAGTACTCTTGTATAATTCCAGGCTGAAGTTGTTTCCTGGTGCTGAGGTCGAAATGGTCAGGACCGTTTGTTGTTCATAAGGTGTTTCCCCATGGAGCGATTGAATTGAAAAATCAAGCGAATGAGGATACTTTCAAAGTTAATGGGCAAAGGTTGAAACCACATTACAAAGGTCAAGAGAGCCAACAACATGTTGGTCGTCTCACATGGTGAGATGACGACCGTCGAGTCATGCGACGTTAAACGAAGCGCTTCGTGGGAGGCAACCCACATTTTTAGTTCTAATCATTTTCGTTTGTGTGTTTACATTTTTTTAAATAGTCATAGTATGTTGCTGGTGAAGGTGTAAAAATTGCATATGCATCAGTAGGAGATGTGCCAAAGCAGAAATTTGAAAAAGAGCGGAAAAATGGTGTTTTGTGAAATTACAAAGGACAAGTGAAGTTTTTGAAAAAATTATCTAGAAGTCTGCCGTGTCAGACACCCTGAAGCTTGACATTGAAAAATTAAATTTGGGGAGATTCCAGATGCGCAACACGGCCGCCCGTGTCACGTGACACGGACCGTGTTGCGCAATACGACCATCTTTTTAAAATTTGAAATTCTCTACCACTCATTAAACCCCCAATAACCGCCCATCAATTTTCGGATTCCCCCCTCTTAACCCTATTTTTCCTCTTTTCTCTCACCTACATTCACACTTTCATCTCTCTCCACCTATCTAAAAACCTAAAACTCCATAGCCACCTATTCCAAAATCTCCTGCCTTTCCACTCTCTACCAACCCAAATCCAAAACCCTCTTAACAAAAGCTTCTCAACTTCTCATCCTCTACAAACCCTATCTAATTAATTTTCACTTTTACCGTTGTTTTTTTTTTCTAATTTTTTTGCAGGTAACACAGGATGCCTCCTCGAAGAGCTGTGCTAAGGAGTGATGTGGCTGAGTCCTCACGGCCACAGCAACGTGCTAAGCGAGCCACAAATGCTCATGACATTATTTTTGTCTAATTGGACCACGAAAAGCGGTATTTGGCCCACCTTAAGCATAAGCTGATTCCGACCAGGTATATCTGTGACAATACTTTGGATACTCTAGGTTTAAAAACTGAAATTCATCGCATGTTTCACACGTTAGGTATGCTAGAATTTATGCAATTCGAAGCACCCACTTTTGAGCGAATAACTTTGAAATTATTGAGCACTATATATACCTGAAATTATTGTGCTCAATAATTTCAAAGTTATTCGCTCAAAAGTGGGTGCTTCGAATTGCATAAATTCTAGCATACCTAACGTGTGAAACATGCGATGAATTTCAGTTTTTAAACCTAGAGCATCCAAAGTATTGTCACAGATATACTTGGTCGGAATCAGCTTTTGTGAAAAATTTAGAGAAAAAGAACAACGGTAAGTGAAAATAAATTAGATAGGGTGGTAAAGGATGAGAAGTTGAGAAGCTTTTGTGAAGAGGGTGAAGGATAGAAAAACACTTAGAAAGGGGGGGTTTGAATAAGTGTAGCTTTAAAAAACTTGACAGATAAAAATAAATTGCACAGTTATTTTTATCCTGGTTCGTTGTTAACTAAACTACTCCAGTCCACCCCCGCAGAGATGATTTACCTCAACTGAGGATTTAATCCACTAATCGCACGGATTACAATGGTTCTCCACTTAGTCAGCAACTAAGTCTTCCAGAGTCTTCTGATCACACACTGATCACTCCAGGAACAACTGCTTAGATACCCTCTAAAACTTTTCTAGAGTATACTGATCCACACGATCACTCTAGTTACAACCTGCTTAGATAACCTCTAAGACTTCCTAGAGTATTCTGATCCACACGATCACTCTAGTTCCTTACAACTTAATGTAATCAATTCTAAGAGTATTATAAATGCTTCTTAAAAGCTATAATCACAAACTGTGATATTTCTCTTAACGTTTAAGCTTAATCTCACTAATATATTACAACAGCAATGTAGTGAGCTTTGATGAAGATGAAGATTCTGAGCTTTGATTTGAACAGCGTTTCAGCAAGTTAATATGAGTTGTTTTGGTGCAGAATCGTTAACCTTGCTTCTCATCATAACTTCATATTTATAGGCGTTGGAGAAGATGACCGTTGAGTGCATTTAATGCTTTGCGTGTTCCGTACAGCATCGCATTTAATGTTATACGCTTTTGTCAACTACCTCGAGCCTTGTTCACGCTGTGTCTACTGACGTAGCCTTTAGTAGCTTTTAACGTTCCTTTTGTCAGTCAGCGTAGCTTGCCACTTGTACTTTCTTCTGATCTGATGTTTGTGAATACAACGTTTGAATATCATCAGAGTCAAACAGCTTGGTGCAAAGCATCTTCTGATCTTCTGACCTTGAAGTGCTTCTGAGCGTGATACCATCAGAACTTCAGTGCTTCTGTTCTCTTGTTCTTCTGATGCTTCCATAGACCCATGTTCTGATTCTGCTTCGACCATCTTCTGATGTCTTGCCAGACCATGTTCTGATGTTGCATGCTGAACCCTTTGAGACAAAGCTTCTGAGCGCTGAATTATGCGTACTCTTTATATATTTCCTGAAAGGGAAATTGCATTGGATTAGAGTACCATATTATCTTAAGCAAAATTCATATTATTGTTATCATCAAAACTAAGATAATTGATCAGAACAAATCTTGTTCTAACAATCTCCCCCTTTTTGATGATGACAAAAACATATATAAATGATATGAATTTGCGATCAGAAAGAACAGACGGCAAAAGACAAATTACACAGCTATAGCATAAGCATATGAATATGTCTCCCCCTGAGATTAACAATCTCCCCCTGAGATAAATAATCTCCCCCTGAAATAAATACTCGAAGAACTTTAACAAAAGACTTCCCTGATTATTTCGGTAGAGACGATCATATAAGCTTCTGTCTTTAGAGAATTCATAGCTTCTGACTTCTGCTTCCATTGGACAGCTTCAGAACTAGAATTTCCTTAGATCCCTAGAACACTCACAGCTTCTGATTCCTGCTTCCATCTAGGACAGCTTCAGAACTTGAATTTCTTTGATCTTCTGAACATTCACAGCTTCTGATTTCTGCTTCCATTCAGGACAGCTTCAGAACTTGAATTTCTTTGATCTTCAGAACATTCACAGCTTCTGATTTCTGCTTCCATCTAGGACAGCTTCAGAACTTGAGTTTTCTGGATCTTTAGAACATTCACAGCTTTGAATTTCTGCTTCCCTCGGATAGCTTCAGAGCTTTGAATTTCTACCAACATCACTTCATGCTAGATTTGTATCAGAACATTGTTGAATGTACCAGAGCATCATCAGAGCATCTCTACATCCTGAAATGTTACAGAACAAAAACTAAACGACAAAAGTCAGCATGAACGAGTCAGAACATAAAATGTATATTCGAACACATTATATGTATCAGAGCCATATAGGCTAAAATAATGTATCAGAGCAAATAGAATTTTGTCAAAGCAAATAGACAGATATGGATTAAATTCTATTTTCAGTGCTTCTGATTTCTGAAGCTTGATAGCACTTAGCTTGCTTCAGTTTCCATGAGCTTATTCTTTTTACAGAATAACCCTTCTTATGGTTTTGCTTCTGTGTTTGCTTTGAAGATTTTCTTCACTCCTTTATACCTGCAAAACACTTAAACCATATAGAACTTGCAGTTCTTGTTAGTAAATGCAGCTGATTAAATCAAATCATTTATCACATATTTCTCCCCCTTTTTGTCAAATCATCAAAAAGCAAAAAAGATTCAGAGACAAACAAAACGAAACACACGGAGGAAGAAGATGATTTCATTGAAGTTCAAACAGCAGGTACAGAAGTTCATGAAGATAAGTAAGATCAGATGCACAAAGACAGATGCAACGAAAAGAAAGAAACAACACAGACTCAATCTAAGATGGCCCTAGTCTTGACAAGATCTTGGTCAGCATCTCTTGAACCTTATTGTTGTGTCCTTCTTGCCTCACCATGAAAGCGCTATACTCAGCATTGAGTGAGCTTTGCTCATCCTGTCTCTTCTGAATTTCTTCTAGAGTCCTTGCAAGACGAGAAGATTCATCAGAAGAAGCTTCACAGCTTCTATCCACAGGGATGACATGTTGATCTGCAGCTTCCATAGATAGATCATTTGCAGGGATTTCCTCAACAGGATCTGATTCAGCAACATGATCTTCAGCATCTGCTTCTTGCATAGAAGCATCTCCATATTCTGCAGCAGGAATTTCCGAGTCTCCATTTTCAAGTGCCTGAAGAATGGCAGCTAGATTCCTTGGAGCAGAAGGACCTTCAACTTCTGGTGGGTCAACAACTTCTGGAATGACCAAGCTTGGGTCTTTCTCAGACGGATTTTCCCTCAGATAGTCAAAGAGAGTCTTGAAGTCTCCTAGCAGAACAGGATATTGAGGTATCCAGACCACAATCTCCCTGCAAGGATTGGCTTCCAATGCAGCAGCGAGTCTTGCTACTTCCAATTCATCCACAAAGGGCTTCTCCTCAGCAGCAACGCAATTTCTGAGAGGATGGTAGTATATACCATTATCTTCCTCCAGAAGGTAACCAGGGTAACCAGGGGCAGCAGCCACTAGTCTTTTCTGTACTCCCATTGCTTCTACTTGAAAATCCTTGCGAAATCTTCTCCAGAGATTTCTTGTAGAAACATCATCCAGACCATTTAGAAATGCATCCTTCAGAAGGTCTAGACTGCTAATCACCTCATGTCTGAAAAGTTCCAGGTAGGTATAGGGTTCAGGTTCAGGCGGATTGAAGGTGAATTTGTAGTCAGGGTAGAGAAGACAGTAAGGTTTGGATTTTCTGGTAGGTAAGGGATGGGATATAGAAGGTGGAGGTACGGTGGATGAGGAAGAAGGGATATCTGAGAGAATGATTGATGAGGATGGAATATCAGAAATGATAGATTGAGACGAGGATGGAGTGTTTGTAAAGGGAATTGGTGAGAAAGATTTATCAGAAGGAGTTGGGGGAAGAATACTTAAAGGTGTGGGGTTTAGAATGGGAGAGGAGAAGGATGATGGAGAAGGATTTGGTAAGGTGAAGTTTACTTTTGGTTCAGAGGGAGGTGATTGGGGAGAAGGTTTAGGGACAGAAGGAGGTGGAGTAAAAACTTTTCTGGAGATTTGTACAGAAGATGAAGATCTTGTTCTGCGAAAGGAATCTCTGATCCTTTTATCTCTTCGTTCTTCAGAGTCCACCTTGTCAGGATCATAGGTGACCCTCAACTTCTTGGCTTTCTCAGCCTCATCTTCTTGGGCTTTTCTTTTTAGCCTAGCCTTTAGTTCCTTCTGATCCTTCTTCAGAAGATCAGCCTTGGACGGAAGTAATCTGCCACGGATCCAAGCAGGATCAATATCTGATTGCTTCCTAACACAATCTTCCAGGTAAGACTTGACAACCTGATGCAGTTCTTCTTGAAACAGGGAGGCAAAACCTTCAGCAACAACTCTTCTTGAGAGAATGTCAGGAAAACTTGGGCACACAGAAGATACATTTTTAATGAGTTCTAATCTGAACAGATCCACACCATTAAAAATGGGACCTTGAACTACTCCAAGCAAATGGGATGCATTGAGTTTTCTGATGGAGTCCAGCACTTTGCTTTCAGTGAGAATGTCTAAAATCATTCTTCCAAACGGAATAGTCGTTCTTGAAAGATGAGGGTACTTCACCCTTTCCTCTTCTCTTGACTCAAGGATTGAAGTCTTCAGATTCTCAAACAGAATGTGAGAGATGTTGATCTCAGTCTTTTTGCCAATGCAGAAAAGAGTGTGCTTGTGATCTGGACTGATGTAAGAAGAGGAGAGCATCCTTTTTCTGTGGTGAAGAGAACCCAGAATAATCTCAGCCCATACTCTATAAAATGGCCTCAAGGTGCCTGTGTTATTAGAGTCAATCCCAGAAGATTTAGAGATTTGTTTTTCAACTATTGACCAATCAACAGATGTATGTCGAAAACCAGACCAACCTTCTTCATCATTCAGATTGTATAGCTTCCTGATCAGTTTTTCAGAGATAACCACTTCATGCCCTAGCACGAATGAAATGATGGCCGTTGGGGTAACCGTTGCATGTACCCAGAAATCCTTCACAAGATCAGGATAAATTGGACCAACCAATCTATTGAGATACTTGGACCATCCTTGCTCAAGGATTCTGGCATCACACTTAAAGCCATTCGCTTTAAGATTGTTGAAGTCCACAGCAGTTTCACATAAAACCTCCAAGTCCTTCGTGGGTATCAAGCAAGTTTTCAAAGGAGCATATTCATAATTTCGTAGAAGGATTTGTGAAGAAGTAAGTCTTTCTTTTGAGGAAGATGAACAAGAGGAAGAGTTCATGATGATAATGCTTTGAGATCAAATCAGAAAACTAGGGTTTGAAGAGAAATGCAACGAAGTGAATGCACAAAAGAGAGAGAAAGAGAGAAAAAGAGGGAATGAAGATGAAGCGGGTTATTTAAAAGATTTAAAAAGAAATCATTATGCATTTAATGAGAAATGACATTAGGAGAGAGAACACAGTAAATGAAATGATTTAATACAGTTACCTAGGTCGGCGTCTTTTCAACTGCACGCTTTGTACTAACCGTACAGACACGTGTTCACCATAAGATAATAGATGACAGCTGTAAATTTCAGAATAGACTTTACGCCTTCAGATTCTGATCACTGCTTCTGATCTGATCAAGTTTCTCTTCTGGAAACACTCCTTCTGAAGTGTGCTGATATAAATCTGAATGATCTTCTGATCCATTACTTCTGATATACACAGCTTCTGGAGGTTCACTTCTTTGTTCTGCAGCTTCTGATACGACAAAATTGTATCTGTAGAAATTCTTAAGCGCTTTGTTTCATCAGAAACAAGTTTATCATCAAACCAGATGTTTATTGATTCGTCCACAATTAATGTTTCAATATTGTATATTCTGTAGCATTTAGAGCATTTAGAATACTCAAGAACGAAACATCATTGCTTGAGAAACAAACAAGACAAATGATTTCAAGACTGATAACTATCTTTTCTGATCTCCTACGAACATAGTTTCTTCAACAGATTTAAGTACCAGAACTTGGAAGACAGTCTTTCTTCCCTTCAAGTGTTGAGACCAACTTGAGTCCATGAGACATGTCATGTTGACTTTTATCTTCTTTGTCACCAAGAGAATCTGCAAAAGAAATAGTCTTTTTCTTTGGTACCCACATTTTCTTGGGTCCTTTCTTGTTAGATTTTCTCAAGTTCTGATTGAACTTGGGTTTAACATTGTAAGCAATAGGAGGAACAGCATGATAATTTTTAATGTGAGTTTCATGATATTTCCTAGGTTGTGTCACATGCTTTTTGGTGTGTGTTATGTGAAAACTTTGAGCATGTGAAGTGTGCCTAATATCATGGGAGTGGCCATACTTGAACTGATCATACAATGGCTTGTATGTGAATTTCATTTCATCAACAGGTTCAAGTTTGTATGGGGTTTCACCCTCAAAACCAATGCCAACTCTTTTGTTTCCAGACACCGCATATATCATAGAAGCTAGCTGACTTCTGCCAATACTTCTAGATAAGAACTTCCTGAAACTTAAATCATATTCTTTCAGAATATGGTTTAGACTAGGAGTGGATTTTTCTGAATCAGAAGGAGATCCAACATTATTGGATAATTTTAAAAGTTTTTCTTTTAATTCAGAATTCTCCAACTCAAGCTTCTTTGTTTCAAATTCAAATAGCTTTTTCAGCTTTTTGTATTTGAGACTGATCTGAGACTTGAGTTCCAGAAGTTCAGTTAGACCGGAAACTAACTCATCTCTAGTAAGTTCAGAAAATACCTCTTCAGAATCTGATTCTGATGTAGATTCTGATCTGTCATCTTCTGTCGCCATCAGCGCACAATTAGCCTGCTCATCTTCAGAGTCTGAATCATCTTCTGACTCATCCCAGGTTGCCATAAGACCTTTCTTCTTATGAAACTTCTTCTTGGGATTTTCCTTCTGAAGATTTGGACATTCATTCTTGAAGTGTCCAGGCTCATTGCATTCATAGCACATGATCTTCTTCTTGTCAAATCTTCTGTCATCAGAAGATTCTCCACGTTCAAATTTCTTTGAACTTCTGAAGCCTCTGAACTTCCTTTGCTTGGTCTTCCAGAGTTGATTTAGCCTTCTGGAGATCAAGGACAGTTCATCTTCTTCTTCAGATTCTGATTCTTCAGGATCTTCTTCTCTAGCCTGAAAAGCGTTAGTGCATTTCTTGATATTGGATTTTAATGCAATAGACTTACCTTTCTTTTGAGGCTCATTTGCGTCCAGCTCTATTTCATGACTTCTCAAGGCACTGATAAGCTCTTCCAGAGAAACTTCATTCAGATTCTTTGCAATCTTGAATGCAGTCACCATAGGACCCCATCTTCTGGGTAAGCTTCTGATGATCTTCTTTACGTGATCAGCCTTGGTGTATCCCTTGTCAAGAACTCTCAATCTAGCAGCAAGAGTTTGAAATCTTGAAAACATCTTTTCAATGTCTTCATCATCCTCCATCTTGAAGGCTTCATACTTCTGTATTAAAGCTAGAGCTTTAGTCTCCTTGACTTGAGCATTTCCTTCATGAGTCATTTTCAAGGACTCATATATGTCATAGGCCGTTTCCCTGTTAGATATCTTCTCATACTCAGCATGAGAGATAGCATTCAGCAAAACAGTTCTGCATTTATGATGATTCCTGAAAAGCTTTTTCTGATCATCATTCATTTCTTGCCTTGTCAGCTTTACGCCTCTGGCATTCACTGGATGTTTGTAACCATCCATCAGAAGATCCCATAGATCACCATCTAGACCAAGAAAGTAACTTTCCAGTTTATCTTTCCAGTATTCAAAGTTTTCACCATCAAATACCGGCGGTCTAGTATAACCATTGTTACCGTTGTATTGCTCAGCAGAGCCAGATGTAGATGCAGGTGTAGACTTTTCACTTTCATCAACCATCTTTTACTGAAGCGTTTTTCTCTTCCTGAATCTTTTCTAAACACGGTTAAGTGCTTGCACCTTAGAACCAGGCTCTGATACCAATTGAAGGATAGAAAAACACTTAGAAAGGGGGGGTTTGAATAAGTGTAGCTTTAAAAAACTTGACAGATAAAAATAAATTGCACAGTTATTTTTATCCTGGTTCGTTGTTAACTAAACTACTCCAGTCCACCCCCGCAGAGATGATTTACCTCAACTGAGGATTTAATCCACTAATCGCACGGATTACAATGGTTCTCCACTTAGTCAGCAACTAAGTCTTCCAGAGTCTTCTGATCACACACTGATCACTCCAGGAACAACTGCTTAGATACCCTCTAAGACTTTTCTAGAGTATACTGATCCACACGATCACTCTAGTTACAACCTGCTTAGATAACCTCTAAGACTTCCTAGAGTTTTCTGATCCACACGATCACTCTAGTTCCTTACAACTTAATGTAATCAATTCTAAGAGTATTATAAATGCTTCTTAAAAGCTATAATCACAAACTGTGATATTTCTCTTAACGTTTAAGCTTAATCTCACTAATATATTACAACAGCAATGTAGTGAGCTTTGATGAAGATGAAGATTCTGAGCTTTGATTTGAACAGCGTTTCAGCAAGTTAATATGAGTTGTTTTGGTGCAGAATCGTTAACCTTGCTTCTCATCAGAACTTCATATTTATAGGCGTTGGAGAAGATGACCGTTGAGTGCATTTAATGCTTTGCGTGTTCCGTACAGCATCGCATTTAATGTTATACGCTTTTGTCAACTACCTCGAGCCTTGTTCATGCTGTGTCTACTGACGTAGCCTTTAGTAGCTTTTAACGTTCCTTTTGTCAGTCAGCGTAGCTTGCCACTTGTACTTTCTTCTGATCTGATGTTTGTGAATACAACGTTTGAATATCATCAGAGTCAAACAGCTTGGTGCAAAGCATCTTCTGATCTTCTGACCTTGAAGTGCTTCTGAGCGTGATACCATCAGAACTTCAGTGCTTCTGTTCTCTTGTTCTTCTGATGCTTCCATAGACCCATGTTCTGATTCTGCTTCGACCATCTTCTGATGTCTTGCCAGACCATGTTCTGATGTTGCATGCTGAACCCTTTGAGACAAAGCTTCTGAGCGCTGAATTATGCGTACTCTTTATATATTTCCTGAAAGGGAAATTGCATTGGATTAGAGTACCATATTATCTTAAGCAAAATTCATATTATTGTTATCATCAAAACTAAGATAATTGATCAGAACAAATCTTGTTCTAACAGAGGGTTTTGGATATGGGTTGGTAGATAGTGGAAAGGCAAGAACTTTTGGAATAGGTGGCTATGGTGTTTTAGGTTTTTAGAAAGGTGGAGAGAGATGAAAGTGTGAATGCAGGTGAGAGAAAAGAGGAAAAATAGGGTTAAGAGGGGGAAATCGAAAATTGATGGGAGGTTATTGGGGTTTAATGAGTGGTTAGGTTATTGCGCAACACGGTCTGTGTCACGTGACACGGGCGACTGTGTTGCGCATCTGGAATCTCCCCAAATATAATTTTTCAATGTCAAGCTTCAGGGTGTCTGACACGGTATGTGTCTTGTGACACAGGCCCCGTGTCAGACTTCTGGATTTTTTTTTTCAAAAACTTCACTTGTCCTCTTCCTCCTTGACACGGCCACTGTATATTCACAAAACACCATTTTTTCCGCTCTTTTTCAAATTTTTGCTCTGGTACAACTCCTACATTGATGCATATGCAATTTTTACACCTTCACCAACAACACACTGTGA
This sequence comes from Vicia villosa, assembly GCF_029867415.1. Classification (NCBI taxonomy): domain Eukaryota; kingdom Viridiplantae; phylum Streptophyta; class Magnoliopsida; order Fabales; family Fabaceae; genus Vicia; species Vicia villosa. The sequence continues at coordinate 9,899,900 of NC_081185.1, forward strand.
CTATCTAAAAAAAATGTAAACACACAAACAAAAACAAACAGAAATGATTAGAATTAAAAACGTAAACATGGGTTGCCTCCCACGAAGCGCTTCGTTTAACGTCGCATGACTCGACAGTCATTCATCTCATCATGCGAGACAAACAACATGCTTCTGGCCACTCTCTTGACCTTTGTAATAGGGTTTCAACCTTTGCCCATTAACCTTAAAAGTATCCCCATTCACTTGATTTTTCAATTCAATTGCTCTAAAGGGAAACACCTTATGAACAACAAACGGTCCTGACCATTTCGACCTCAGCTTACCAGGAAACAACTTCAGCCTGGAGTTATACAAGAGTACCATTTGTCCTTCCTAAAACTCTTTTGGATCCTACGATCACCAGGAATCACAACGCCCTTATCCCTAGAGAGTTTGTCTCCTTATTTCCCGCAGAATACAAAGCCTGGATAGAGTCATGCAATTCACAATCATCTTTCTTCACAACATTTGTTGCTGATTCCAAATTCTGCATCACATCATCATTAATGCGACATCTCAGGATAGCTCCAAAATTGGACATTCTTTTGTATTTAAGTCTCTCCCACTCAGTAGAGAAATTTAAATAGGAACATCTGTCATACCAAATTTTTTACTCCTCTAAGACGTCTCATTCATTCGTTTATTCTTTGCAAGATGATTTCGTTTTAATGGAGGTTTTTCGTTTAAGGTGTGCCATTTCTAAGAAGTGTGATTCAAGAGAAATGTTTGGAATTGGATACAAATTGGCTTATGAATTTATCATGGTGAAGAAAATGGATTCATGTGGATTATTTGGAATTTAAAACAAGATTCAAGATCCTTCATGGGAATTTCCCTTTGTTGAAAGAATTGTTTCAAGTATGGTGCAAAATCATGAATTCAAAAATTCAAGATTCAATATACTTCCAAGTTCATTGATGCAAGAACATTTTTCACATTACTTCAAGGAATTTTCATTCAAGAATTACCATGGATCATTCAAGTTTGCAAAAATTCAAAATTCATTCAAGAATATCCAAAATTCATATTTCATACAATTTCATCAAAATTCTAAAGGAAATTCAAGCATTACAAATGGAGTTCTTTATTTACCTGAACAATTCCAAATTCCAAATAAATTACAAAGGGACTTTATCCAAAATTCAAGTTTACAACATTCAAAGTCCAAGTTTGTTGTACCCAAAAATTTGCCCATACATTTGCAAATGTCATTTTATTTCGAATAAAAGGTACAAGAGCGAGAGTTCCCGGGTTCGAATCTCACTTCTAACATTTATCATTTTTTATTTGTTTTCTAACTTTATTTCCATTTATTCAAAAATCATAAATATTGTACTTTTTTATTATTTTAATTTAATTTTCGCACTAATTAAATAGGTATTTTTTAAAATAGTCAATTTCCACTTTTATGCATTTTTTAGTAAAAAAATCACCAAAATATAAAATATTTAAAAAATCCAAAAAAAAAGTTTTTAATTCTAATTTTCATTTTTTTATTAATTTATAATTGTAATTCATTATTTTATGCATTTTACAGCTAAAAAAAATAAAAAATAAAAATAGTACTTTTTGCTTAGCTTTTGGTCCAAGTCAATTGGCATTAAAATTTATTTGATTTGATTCTCTCTAATTTTAGATAAAATCAAAACAAATAATTTTGTTATGTCAATAGTATTAATTTATTTTAACCTAACTTTACACTATAAATTGAGTCACTTTGTACACTTTTAGGGAACTAACAATTACAAACTTTTCAATTCACTCTCTCACAACTAAACCAGTTTTTTAACACCTTCAACCTCATTCTCCATTCCTAATTTCTACACGTACAAAACAATTCACCACAATTTCTACACTATACTAACATTTTTTTTACACACTTTTCTACATTCTCTTTTCTTTCAAGCGTCTCTTTAATATCTTTTGTTGTTTTTTTCTTGGTTCACGACCAATGATTTCATATGAGGCCTCCTCCTTTTAAAAACCTTTTTTCAAATCCTTTAATTAGAATTACAATATTTTTGACCAATGATTTCCTATGAGGCCTCCTCTATTTTTTTAGAAAAAATATTTTCTAAATCTTTTTATCAAAACTAAAAACAAACTTTTTCTTTTCAAAAACCTTTTGGCCAATGATGATACCTTAGGCCTATTTTTTTTTAAATCATTGTTTTGGTCTTTGTTGCTACATTTTAGTTTAAATTTATGTTTTTATGATCGTAATTTGATATTCTAAACCTTGGGAATTTTTGCCCTTTTTGACCAATGACTAAAGCTCAGATTATATGAGGCCAAACCCTTTTTATAATTTAAAAAAAACTAACAAATTTATTATTATCATTACTAACCTTTTTTTATTATATTTATTGTTATTACTAAACATTTTTTATTAGAATTATTATTACTTATTATTTTATTGTTATTATTATTATTATTATTATTATTATTATTATTATTATTATTATTATTATTATACTATTTTTACAGGTATTTTCTTTGGCCAAAGGAAAACAGGTGTAAATTCTATCTCCCATTTCTTACACTTATCTGTTCACTCCATTACCTTTTCTAATCACTAGCCACTTCTCCTTGATAACCTTGGTAAAAATGCCATTAACTCTGTTTTGGCCAAACGTTTTGTTGGCCACTTCAAACCCCCTTGGCCACAAACCATATTTTTTTGACCATTTTCCCTAATATTCATTTTATTTGTTTTCTTTTTATTCTTTTTTCCTTATAATCACTCGTGACAAACTCCAAAAATCAAATAAGATTAGTTTCACCATTAACTTATTTGGCCAAAACAATATATTTTAATTAGGATTTAGTTTTTTTCATCAATTAATTAATTTTTCTTCTAACATTTTATTAGGTTAATTTAATTACCCTGAATCATAAAAAATATAAGAAATAGTTAGAATTTAGGTTTTTTTAAGGCAAAATACCCTTTTTGGTCCTTTAACTATACCCCAAGGTCTATTCTGGTCAATTATCTCTAAAAAGTGTCAAAGTGGTCCTTTAATTGTTCAAAAAGGACCACGTTTGTCCTTTCTGTCAGCTCCATTAGTCAAAGTCAAAGGAATGGCGTATGTGGCATACATGTGGTAGACACATGTTTATTTTAATTGCCAGGTGGTTTATTTTAATTGCCAGATGGATAATTTTGTTTGAGAAATAAAATAGAAAGGGGAAGTGAATTAGAAACTTCATTTTGTCTTTGTTGGTTCTTGGAGGAAACTCTAGCGTAGCTGCCATTGATGAATCTCCAAGTTGAAGTTGCTGCGAACGAAGACGAAGACGACATTGAAGGTGAAAGTGAAGACGGAGACGACATCAATGGTAAGTTTCTGCATCTGTATTAGTAACGTAGTTAAGTCTGATACTCTATTTTGTTTTTAATTCCATGTTTCTAAAATCTATGTTCTTCGCGTCTATCTAGGGCATAGTCTGAAATGGATGAATATCTAATCATTACAATCCACCATAGTGGTGAATTTGCTAGTGAGGACTTGAGTATGTACGTAGGAGGTCAGATTGCTAAACTGAGAGTAGATGCTGATAAGTGGAGTTTTTTTGAGTTGTTAGGTAGTATCAAGGAACTAGGTTATCCAGCCATAGAAAACATATATTATAAGGATCCCAACTACAGGGATGAATCTGTTGGTAGATGACAAAGGGGCATTAGAGATTGCTGATTTATATAGGGTCCATCTTAGTGTTGAATTCTTTATTAAGCACACATTGTCCCAGCCTGTTTTTGTTGATGAGACTGAAGTTGTGTTGGATGAGATTCCACTTAATGAGATAATAGATGAGGCAGAAGTAGGGATTGAGGAGATGATGAAGGAATTTGATGTGAGGTCCAATGATGTAACACAAGATGATGTGAGGAACAATGATGTAACACAAGATGATGTGAGGAACAATGATGTAACACAAGATGATGTGAGGACCAATGATGTAACACAAGATGATGCGAGAAACAATTATGTAACATGTAACACCCGTATATTTTAATTTTTAATTTAATTGGAAATTAAATTAATAATTAGAATTATTTTGGGTTTTGTGGAAATTAATTGGAAAAGAATGGTTTATGGCATTGAGCCATGTGTGATATTAGTAAGGAGGATGAGGTGTTATGTTAGTAAAGACCTTTACTAATTAAAATGTTACTTTTCATAAAAATAAGGAAAATTGGGAGAAAGGAAAAAGGAACGTGAAAAGCAGAGCAGAGGAGATGAGAGATTAGAAAGCTGATACGTGAAGAGGAATAAAGAGGAAGAGGACCAGTCAAGAATCTTTGGCTAAGGTAAGGGGGGACTCTCCGGTTAACATTTCTTATCGTGTTTTGGATGATAACATTGATTAGGAATATTGTCTAGGTCAATTGGATTATATGTTAGGTTTAGGGAGGTTATAATTGATGAAATTGCATAGATTATTGGTTAATAATGTGTTGTTTTGATGTATAATGATGTATGATGATGCAATTGATGATTATTTGGCTGTATATGATGTTTAGAATCGATTTTGGACTTAGAATGTATGAGATCGCAGGGTTTATTGCATACTTGAGAATCTGCAAAATCGTACGTGCGCTAAGCGGAGGGGGGTCCGCTGAGCGGGGTCCGCTAAGCGGAAGACCCGGCCTAGTTAGCTTCTGTCAAAGGTCTCTAGTGGTCCGCTGAGCGGAGGTTTGAAGGTAGTTTGCTCCTGTCACGAGTCGGTAGTGGTCTGCTGAGCGGACCTTGTTGTACATAAATTTTCTAAACTTTAAAATGATGTATCTTTTGAACCTTGGCCTGTTTTGAGTGCCGTTTTGAGTATGACGAACCTCATAAAATAACTTATGTGTTTAAATGATGAAATGAAGTGTAACTTTTGATTATTTTAAACCATGATTTGCTTGTTTTGATGAATGATGTGTTGTGGACATATACGATGAGATATGACGATACATGCTATGTTTAAAATATGAGTTGTATGATGATTTGTTTGATTGGATGGTGAAGTTTATGAGATACTTTATGCGAGGATATGAGTATGATGTGAATATTTTGTTAGTTTGATGGATGATGTATTGTTGACATATATGATAAAATGTGACAATATAAGATGTGTTTGAAAACAAGATTTATGTGATGATTGTTGAGAATTGTATAATGATGATTGATTTGTTTTGGGAAATGTGAATACATGTATGTTCTTTATGGATGATGATGATGAGGATTGATGCGAATACATATATGTTATTAATGATGATGATGATGATTGATTGTATTTGAATGATGCTAATGTTTATAAACATACTTTGATGATGATGATGGTTTGAGTATTGGATGATGTTACTCATAGACTTGACGATGGTATAAGTATGTTTCATATATGTTTGCATTCATTCATAATCATATGTTGAGGGCTGAATCCAGATGATGTTGTGGATTCAGTGAAGGGCATAATTCCCATTGTGTGAAATTTGTGCTGGCAGGGCCGTATCTTGACGATGTTGGATCGGTCGGTGGGTTATTCCCATTGATGATGTTTGGTACCACATGCATAGTGTCAGTTCATTCATATGCATGATTTCATAACAAGATTGAATGTGTTTCAGTGTTATGAATTGATAATGTGTTGGTTGCGTGTTTTGTTGAATTGTTTGAATATAATACGATTGGGTGAATGATATAACTATGATGTGTTATTATTTATGATGCAATAATATTTGTTAATTTCGATGAGACTCACCCTTACATGTTGTTATTTCAGATTGAGGATAGCGACTTTTGACTTGGTGAGGATTAGCTCATGAGTCAGTGCGTTTTAGTCTAGCGTCTGGTGTCATGCTCTGATATTGTAACACTGAGGGAACGCTAGATTAGAGTCTATGATGATACTCTATTATGTTGTTATTGTATTAATTTTGTGGGATATTGCATAAATGATGTTATGCTTATCCGTATGATGAATATTCCGCTGTGTAGAAACATGATTTTATTAAATTGATGATTGTTTATTAGTGAAGCATGGCAAGTGAGTTATAATAAATTCTTTTATTGAATTGTGGCACCCTTGTTTTCATGTTTACTCTGAAATTTTTATATAAATTCCGCGGGGTTTAGAAGGGTGTTACATAACACAAGATGATGTGAGGACCAATGATGATAATGCAGTAGGAGCTGACAATGGACCTGTGGGTGGTGAGGTTAATGATGATGTAAGACTGACTGATGATGATGATAGTTCTGATGATAGCAACTTCGAGTATGATAGTGCAATGGAGATAGTATTTGATGATGACTCTGATGATTATGGTACTGAATTGGAAGAGGAAGAGGGAAACCTACTGGACTATGATATTGAAGATAATGAACAAATGAAAAGAAAAAAAGGTAAGCAAAAGTGTGATGAAAACAAAGAAGATAGTAAAGGAAGTGATAATGATAGTGAGGATCTTGGAAGTGATTGTGATAGTGATGATAGCAGTAGAGCTAGGAGAAAGAAGTATCCATTTTTCAAGATTTTAAAGGATATGTCCAATTACAAATGGGAAGTGGGAACCTATTTTAGTACAAAGGAAGATTTCAAGGAGGAAATTGTTACTTATGCAGTCCATTCTGGCAGAGATTTAAGGTTTACTAAGAATGACAATATAAGGGTTAGGGTCAGACGTAAGGATGGATATGAATGGGAATCTTACTGTGCTAAGTTGCCTAATGAGGATTCATGGCAACTAAGAAAAGTAGTAGACACTCATAGTTGCAGTAGAGAGTATCATGTAAAGTTATTGAAGACAAAATGGTTGAGCAAGAGGTTACAGAATTTACTTAAAACCAACCCTAGAATGAAGCTTAAGGACATTAAGGAAAAGGTTCAGAAGAAGTGGAATGTTGGCGGCTAGGTTTGCAGCCAAAGACATGGATGATGGGTCATTTCTAGGGGATTATACAAGGGTGTATGACTATGCAAATGATTTACTAAGATCTAACCCAGGCTCAACTATTAAGGCGGGTGTTCATATGCTTGGAAGCTTATAAGGAAAGCTTCAAGTTGAGCAGACATTTCATAGGACTTGATGGATGTTTTTTGAAAGGCCTTTGTGGAGGTCAAATAGTTGCAGCTATTGGAAGAGATCCCAATGATCAAATGCTACCAATAGCATTTACAGTGGTTGAAAGTGAAAACAAGGATAGCCGGACATGGTTCTTGTAGCTGCTTATTGATGATCTTGGTGGGAGAGAAGAGTGTCTCACATACACTTTCATTTCTGATCAACAAAAGGTATGACACTATAAATTTCTCATGTTATATAATTTCTCATGTTATAAATTTGATATGTAGAAGCATACAAGCACATGACGAGCACTCCTCCAAGATTTTGGAGCAGATCATACTTTAAAACTCATAACAAATGTGATGTTGTACTCAATAATATGTCAGAAGCGTTTAATAGTGTCATCTTGGAGTCAAGGGCCAAACCATTGATCACCATGGTGGAAGAGATTAGGATATACATGATGGAAAGATGGGCAACAAATAGGATGAGGTTTCAGAAATTGGAAGATGTTGATGTGCTACCAAACATTAAGAAGAAGATTGACAACACAAGTTCATACACAAACATGTGGCTTGTAAGGTAAACAGTTCTGTATTAGGAAATATGCTTATTATGATTTTAGTTTCAATTCTCATTTAAATTCTGATTTTATTTGTGTCTTAGGATGTCTGATGAGTTTATCTTTGAAGTGAGGAATTTGGAAAACCATGCTGAAAAATTTACCGTCAATCTGAAGGAAATGACTTGTTCATGTAGAAGATGGGAGCTGATAGGCCTCCCTTGTGTTCATTCACTATCAGCAATTATAAGTAGGAACCAGAAGATTGATGATTATGTTCCTGAGTATTACAGGAAATCAAGATAAATGCAAGTGTACAAGCCAGTCATTTTTCCAGTCAATGGCTCAAACCTATGGGAGAGAACAGAGTATCCTGATGTTCTGCCACCCAAATTTAGGAAAATGCCAGGAAGACCAAAAAAAGGAGGAATTTAGAGCAAGGTGAACTGAATGGCACTGATAAAAAGATGAGAAGAACTGAATTCATTGTAAAGTATAGTAGATGCAAGAAACAAGGACACAACAAATTTACTTGCAAGGTACCATCAATTACTACACAATCATCTCAGGCTACCAATGCACAATCATCTCTGTAACACCCTTCTAAACCCCACGAAAATTATATAAAAAAATCAGAGTAAAACATAAAAACAAGGGTGCCACAATTAAAATAAATTAATTTATCATAAGTCAATTGTCATGCTACACTTAGGAACAAATCATTAAATTATCATAATCATGTTTCTACACAACGAAATATTCATCATACGGATAAGCATAACATCATCTATGCAATATCCCACAAAATTAATACAATAACAACAGAATAGAGTATCATCATAGACTCTAACTAGCGTTCCCCAGTGTTACAATATCAGAGCATGACACAGACCCAACTGACTCAAACGGATTACTCGACGAGCTAATCCTCACCAAGCACAAAAGCTATTCCTCAATCTGAAAAATAACAACAGTAAGGGTGAGTCTCATTCACATTTAACCAATGTTATAAGATATAAATAATAAAATATCAATCACATATTATTCACCCAATTAAGTTACGATCAGATTCACAATAACACAATTAGTCACAACAAATGCACAAATCAACACGTATTATAACATTGGACAATCTTCCGTTCATGTTATAATAACACAAGTAGCCTAATGCAATGCAACTATATGCTTGTGGTACCAAACATGGGATAACCCATCTCACCGATCCACCACCATAAAGATTCGGCTACTTCTCTCACTAATTCCACACAATGGGAATTAGCTACCGCTGTCCCACCACCATAAGGGATACAGCCCACAACATGATTATGAAATGCATGCATCACATATAGCATGTTAATCACCAACATTAATCAACCGGATGTCATAATCATCAACCAACACAATAATCAATAGCCATATACAGTTATGCTATTCTCAACCATAACAAACACATATTTTACATCAACTATATATGTATATCAACCACCAGTTACAACCACGACATCATAATAGATAAAACATTCACCAATATACCTTTACGCATAAACCATCACAACCAAATAAAATGGAGTGTTTTAAAAATAAAATCGAGTCACGACTCAAAACACCATTTTATTGTATAAAGCATTTAATTAGCTTCGGTATGCTCAAAACGGCACCAAAATCTGATTCACGGTTTGAAAGATACGGATTTTAGAAAATAATTAATTTTTTTCAAAAGTCTTCAGTGGTAACCGGTTACCACAATTCAAGTAACTGGTTACTACCTGACGGAGTAACCAAAAATTCTATTCGTAACAGCGGTAAGCGGTTACTTCAAAACCAGTAACCGGTTACTGCCTCCCAGCAGAACCAAAGAACACAATTTTTAACAGTGGTAACCGGTACCACAAACTAAGTAACCGGTTACTTCACAACGAATAGGCCATTTCAGTGACTTAACCTCAAGTAATCGGTTACCACCCGCAGGTAACCGGTTACTTCGTACCAGAAACCCCAAAAGCTACATTTTTACAGCACTGCATCAATCCGAATCCATACCAGTTCGCACCAGAACGTATTATAACATCAAACAGCAACAACAAACACAAATTGACACATTTATAACATATTTCAAACGTTCAATTACCACCATACATGATCAATACAAACATTGTTAACCAATTTCCCAAACCTAACATTCTACAATCTAAAACATAACTCAATTGATACAAACAACATGTTCAATCCATCCTACTATCTATCATCCCATAATAGAGGATAAATGGAAGAGTCCCCCCTTACCTGGATATGAGATTGCTCTACTCTCCCGGTTGCCGTAGCTTACGCCGCCGCTTCAAACTTTCTCCGAAAATATTTTCTAACAACGTGCAGAGACGCACCAAAAACCGGTTCGGAAATCGTTTTGTCAGACGGACTTAAAATCATCAAAATGAAAATCGCTTCGGTCAGAAGTTACCTCTACGAGTCTGGAACGTTGTGTCCAAGAACCACGACGATCCAACGGTTGGATTAGGAGAAACGTTCGTTTTTCTAAGGTGTCCACTGCAGAAACTTGTTGCGAAAATTGGACTTTCTCTAGCTTTTCTCTTCCGCCATGGCTCTCTTCTTCACCTCTCCTCTAAACCCTATTCCTGTGTTATGATAGATCTTCCTTCTTCCAATTATAAATCCAACATAGTAAGGTTATTTTATTTAACCACTTAAATAACTTAATTGGGCCTAAGTGACATACCCCCTCCTTACTTCACAACAACTCAAATTAAACCTAAAGTTATTTTTAAGCTCATTAATAAAATAACACTTCAACTTTATTCCACCAAATTAATTCAACAAAAATACTAAATAATTCTAAATAATGATTTAATTTCCGATTAAATTAAAATTAGAAAATATGGGGTGTTACAATCTCAGCCTATTAGTTCACAACCATCTCAATTAACTAGTGCACAACCTTCTCAAGCTCCTACTGCACAAGTATCCCAAACTGCTCCTTCACAATTATCTCAACCAACTCAAGGACAACCATCTCAGAAGACTACTCCAAAATCATCCAAGAAGACTACTCCAAAATCAAAGAAGTTGGCAGTTAGAAGGCCAAATGCACCTTTTATCCCACCCGGTCCAACAACAAGGCTGAATGCTGCAAAAACAGCTGTAGGTCCAACAACAAGGAGGACAACACCTACTAAAAGGGCCACACCAAAATGGAAATCCTAGTCTCTTTTTATGTTATGTAATGTTTTGGAATATTAGTCATTAGTTACTATGATGTAGTGTTTTGGACCTGTTATGCAATATTTCTGTTTTGGACATGTGATGTTGGATATCTTTGGTAGTGTTAAGTATTTTGGACGTGTAATTTTGTATTTTGGACCTGTGATGTCTGATAGCAATGTTAATATTAAGCATTTTGGACCTATATTATTTGTCATTTTTCTGTCCTATAATTATTAGTGGTTTGCATACCAATCATTTCTCATTTCATACAAAAATCAAAAGTCAATACATACTATTAGCAAGGTGTAACCAATCATTTGCCATTTATAACTTTAAAATTCAATACAAACTTTTCCAAACATTACAACACTAAAACAAATGACCAACTTCAATTCAATACTAAAACAAATGTCAAATTCAATACATACTAATTCAAAATATTACAACATACTAATACAAACTTTTCCAAATGACCAACACTAAAACAACACAGAACAACCTTTTCCAATTTTTTTCAGAATTCATCATCTTCTTCAACTCCCTTGTCTTTTGTTTCAGTCTATCATTTGTTGCCTTTAAAGATACCAACTCTAATTTTGCTGCATCAAGTTCATTTTGAAGCTTCTCCAACCTACTATTTTGCATCTTCATATACTGGTCTTTCTCATCCACCACATCATCAAAAAACCATTAAAATAATCCACACCCTATTTAGGTTGAACCCTGTGATTTTCAACATTCACATTAATCAGAAGGCAATACATGAGATGAACAAACAATTGAAATTCGTTTTTACCTTGTAATTACGACAACCCCAAAATTGCTTCCCAAAATTCGTGGTAGTTGAAGCCCTTCGAAGCATAGCTATCTCTCCACACCCACATACGCGTTTTCATCTCAAATTTCCAGCAAAACCACCAGCACTCTTCGTGTTAGATTCATAAGAACATAGCCCAACGATTGATGATGATCTCTACTTCATTTTAAACAATCAATTTTGGAAACTAACTTGGGATTGAAAAAGAAACCCTAGAATTTGGGAAAGAAGCCAAGATGAAGCACTCTGAAGGAAACGGTGAAGAAAACAAGGTTGAAAAAGGAGTATATAACATTCCACATTACCTGCCACGTATACAAACCTAACGTTCGTTTGTGCCATTTGGACATAAAGGACAAACGTGGTCCTTTTTGAACAATTAAAGGACCACTTTGACACTTTTTAGAGATAAGAAACCAGAATGGACCTTGGGATATAGTTAAGGGACCAAAAAGGGTATTTTCCCTTTTTTAACTAATTATTTTTTTTTAATTTTTTGTAATTAATTTATTAATTAGGATTTAGATTAATTTTAGGTTTAATACTTAGATATAAGATTTAATTTTAATTAATTATTTCTTTGTACATTTACAATTTAAATTTCCCGCATATTTATACAATTATTATGTAATTGATTCAAGTTTGTAATAGTTTAATTAGGATTTATTTTCCCGCAATTTTCCAATATTATGTAACTGCTCATGGGTTGTAATAGTAATTAGGGCTTTATTTTTCCGCACCTCCTTATTATGTAATCCCCTCCCCGAAGCCTTGTAATAGGGGTGATCGTATCCGAACCAATCCAAAAGCAAAACCGCAAATCGAACCAATCCAAACCGAAACCGCAAAAAACCGCGTTTGGTTTGGATGATTTTGGATGATTTTTGGAGTGAACCGCGCGGTTCGGTTTGGTTTGCGGTTTGTATTTCACAAAACCGAACCAAACCGAAACAAACCGCATGTTTAACTTAAGTTTTAAATTTTAATAGTTAATTTATTATCTTTCCAAATCCAATTGCATAAAGCCACACCTCACATTTTGAATTTTAATAATTAATTTATTAACTTAAGTTTTGGCATAATCAACTTAGTTTTTGTATTTTATTGAGCTACATATATATGTAATTGTCTATTGTCTAAATATGTATTTCATTTATAATGTATTTTTAGTTCTCTACTGTTCTTATAATATAATTTCTTTTGTATGGTATAATATCATATATTATATTGGCATTGAATTACTTTCCTTTTTCCTTTTATTTCAGTACATTTTTATTTTATAGTGTAAACCGCAGTCAACCGAACCGATCCTAACCGCATTGGTTTGGTTTGGTTTGGTTTGGATGACTTATTAAAAATCAACCGAACCAAACCGAACCGCATGCATTTTTATCTCGCGGTTAGGATGACTTTTATGCTCAAAACCGAACCAAACCGCACCGCGAACACCCCTACCTTGTAATAGTTAGGATTTATCTTTCTACTTTTACTTTCTGCACCTTATAACTGCTTAGATGTATGTTAATAGGCTTGTATGGAAAGATAACAACTGAACATAGCTCACTAATTTCAAGATAAATAATTGAAAACAACACACTCCTTTTTCTTGTTCATACACTCACCTTTAGGGTAACCCTCTCTTCGTTGCCTTTTCGATTATATGGTTAAGTCTCTCGAACGTAGGGATATCTTAGCAAGGTTGCCTCCGATTAATATCATCATAGTCCCTTCGATATAAAGATCATAGTCCCTTCGATGTTGCCTATGATGAAATGATCTTGTCCCTCGAGTTGCCTACGAAAATGATGATAGTCCCTTCGAATGCTAAGACATCCTTACAAGTTGTCTTCTATGACCATTCGATGACCCTTTCAATGTCCCTTCACGTCCAATGTATAGTACTACCTACCCACTAATGGTATGGATAGTACTATCGCTCAAGGAAAGCCTTAAAGTATAGGAAAAACCTTATAAACTTAGGGTAGGTAACTCCTGATTGCTTGCTCACAATAATTCAAACCTCAAATACTTTTCACACCTCGTTTTTCAAAACATCTTTCAAAGACTACACTTTGTATACATTCACACGAGAATTATTACAAAGTTAAAGTTCTTTTAAAAAATGTTTTTCTATACACACACTACACTCTTTCAAACAAATCAAACAAAAAAACAAGTGAGCTAAGCAATTAAGAGCCCATAGATAACTACGGTGAAAAGGGTGCTAACACCTTCCCTTTTCATAACTTACCCCCCAAACTCAAAATCTTTTCAAAAGGTCTTTCCTGTTCTTTTATACCTTTCCTAAATTGGATAAAATAAAAGTTGGTGACGACTCTTGCTAACCGCAACATGTTTTGCGAAAAAAAAGTCTGTTCTCCCACCGTATTACAAAGTTCATACAAATTCTAAAAGTGGAATGAATTGGAATTACAAGGGAAAATACAAAGCTTCCAAGGCTTCTTGAATTCACCAAATTCTTCAATCTTCAAAGAATCAATTCTTAATGTCCAAAATCCTTCATGCTCTCCTTAAGGTATTCATGCCACATGAAAAGAATCAAAAGGGTGAAATTAGCAAAAGGGCCAATAATTCAAAAAAAACCCAAAAGCCCAAATCAAGTCAACATATTTTATATCATAAACTTATCCAACTTGCCAACTTAACTAGAGTTATGAAGAATCTACCCAAGTGGAAGAATATACTCAAGTGCATATTTTGTGATGATTAAACTTACTTGGCCACCAAGTCACTTTGTTCCCAAAATATCCCTCACTTTTCCCCTATAAAAGGCCATCAATGTGAACACAACAATTCACACCAAAAGCAACTTTAATTCTTGCTTTTCTCTCTTCTTTCTCAAGTTTCAAATGTTTTTGATCAATAGAGGAGAAGTAATTCTTCATCTACAAGCAATTTTCTTAGGTTAAAAGTCTTGTTCAAATAGTTGTTGGGAAATCTTGGTAGAAACTTCAATCTACAAGATACAAAGAGAGTGGAAAAGTAATTCTTCTTACCTTGGTGGAAACTTTCAACAACTTGAAATTCATCTTTAAGTCTCCAATAACTTGAAGTTCATCTTCAAGCCACCTAGCAACTTGAAGCTTCATCTTCAAGTCTCCCGCGAATCCAAAGAGAGGGTGTGGCATCACCTTCAATCAATAAACCTGCAGAATAGGAGGCATCATCATTCAACTTCAACCAATATGCAAAAACATAATTGCAACTCAACAACCATTTGCGGTAGCTGTAACAACAACGATTCAAAGAAATTCAGCAAAATAGAATCGAATCAACATTCAACAACAACATCAATTACAACAGAGAATTCATCAACAATTCTCTACTTAGCATACAACAACAATTTGCAACAAATTTTCTAGAAGAAGAAGTAATCGAAACATACCGATCTTCATCAGCAATTTTGCGTCGCCAAATTCAACAATCGGACATGCAACTCGCTTCGCGCACAAGGTCCAAACAACGACACGAGAGAAGCTTCACATCGCACACTGAAGCAACCTCCACCTATTTGCAGAAACGAAAATTCGTACTCAGCAACAGTAAGAATTCACAACGAATTCAAAGCAACATACAACACAACCACCTTCAACAAATCGACAAAGAAGACGCGAAAATCGCACACAACAACAACAACAGAGTTTGAATTAGAAAATGAAAAGAGAAGAAAGACAAAGAGAGAGAAATCAAACGAGGAGCGGAGCTTACCGTCGCGCCGAAATTACATCGGAACACCTTCGGCCTTGTAAGTCCCTCTATCACTTTAAGTTTTCTCTTGATGCTAGCTTGTATGGTTTTTCAGTTTCAATTTGGGAAGAGAGAATCGATAGAGCTGAGGCTTGATGTTTGTTCGAAGAAGGGAGAAATGCAGAGAGAATGCAAGAACGAGAGAGAGAGAGAGAGGCCTCTTTCCTTTTTCTTCTAGGGTTTTCAATACCCATGCCTGTGTTAAGAGGAGGGCGGATCTAGGTCACACTGACCCGACCCGGTCCGACCCATGTTTTTTTTAAACTTCAGCCTTATTATCTTTTGGGCTTCACCTTCCCCATCCGAATTTTAACACCCTTCAGGCCCAAATTTTATTTGTTTTTATCTATTATTTTGTTTGGTCCTCAATTTTAACATTTTAATTAGTTAACTTTGTTAAATAATTTTATTTACTCTAACTAATATTGATCAATTAGTTTAGATAAATGTTTTCATCTAAATTATGTTTCTGTAATTAAATTATCTAATTTTCTATTTGATTATTTTTGCACACACCATTATAATTTCTCTCACTTCATCTGAGACTTTGAGATTATTTCTCTGTTGTCTTCTGGCTTTGTCAGTCTTGTTTAGTCTCCCGTTTGATGTCGGAGTCCTCAAATCAATTACTAGAAGATCATGGAATGTTGTAAGCTGTGGGTTTATTCGACGCTTTTCTGCTTGTGTGGATGCTTAAATATCTGTTGAGATTACAAACTATTCCAAGCATATCAGCATATCACGATATTCAAGGAAGCGGTCCAAATCATAATCTTGATCTGTGACACCTCAAACTCAGAAAATTTTAAAGACCAAGTACTGATGACTCTTAAGACAAGGTTCTGAATGAACAAGTTATGAAGACTCTGAAGACTTAGGATCTGAAGATTCAAGTTATAAAGACTCTGAAGGTCCTTCTAATTCTTCATCATCAACTATCAAAATCCTCTAGAGATTAGAAGATAAGATCAAAATTGGTTTACGTGAGGAAATAGTATGAGGTACATATGTTTCCACTGCTTGGATATGGTGGCACAAGGACTATACTATGATACTATGTTGTCAACCACTCCCTCACTAAACATTATGGACAAAATAAATAGAATTAAGTATTCTAATTCTACCCTTCAACGGGCTTATTTTTTACTATAAAAGGAAGACCTGGAATATTGAAAAAAAAGAAGAATTCCTACGAACAAAACCTTAGCTAAAACGTTGCTCAATTCTCTCTAATGTATTCTTTGTAAAGTTATGTAAAAGAAAGTGAGTTTTTGTTCATTAACTTGAAGCAAGTCAGATTTTTTTATATACTTGCTAAACACTTTTGTGTTTTTGATTGTATTTAAACTTGTGTAATCTTCTTTAAAGAAGCATCTCTATAAACACAACCTTTGTATT
Source organism: Vicia villosa (assembly GCF_029867415.1). NCBI lineage: Eukaryota > Viridiplantae > Streptophyta > Magnoliopsida > Fabales > Fabaceae > Vicia > Vicia villosa. The sequence continues at coordinate 9,916,739 of NC_081185.1, forward strand.
TCAATAAGTTGATAGTTCCTTGAGAGACTAGAGTGTAGTCATATTTTCTCAAGAAGACATTGACGAGTAGTCTTTGTTGTTTGCAACACTGATAGTTGGTCTTTGTTGTGGCTCAGTAATCAGTTCGGTTATAGTGGATTAAATCCTTCTTGAGAAGGGAAAATCACCTTGGCGGATGGACTGGATTAACTTCGTTACCGGTGAACAAGGATAAAAATAATTGTGTCAATTATTTTTGTTCTTGTGTTCTTTGTTTTTGATTTGAGAAGAATTTTTTTCAAACCTTAAAACTCAATTCAACTCCCCCATTTCCTGTGTTTCTCGCACCTTCAATATATGTTATCATTGGGGATCAAACCCATGACTAATACGAGAGAATTTCAATAATGTGAATATCATAACTTATGAGAAAAACGTTTTAAAAAATAATATATAATAAAATATAAATAGAAAAAATTATCTTTAAATCAGTTATATATATATAAATATATATATATATATATATATATATATATATATATATATATATATATATATATATATTACATACTATATAACATAAATGAAATGTAAAATGATAATATTATTATTTATTATGTATAACTATCATAAAGAGAGAACACCACACTTTTTAAACAAAAGAAAAACATTATAAGAACATTAATTATTTGCCCAACTAATAAACTTTTGAAGATTATGCGATGAATGGCCACCTTCTTCTATATTATCAATAATCATTTTCTTAATCTTCAAACACATTTTCTTTATGTCATCATCATCAACTTGATCCACCTTGTTCTTTATCTCTTGCCTTAATATAAACCCCTTGTCATCCTTCTCTAACTCAAGTCCAATTTTCCACACGTCACAAATATAAGACTTATTAAGAAACTGATCAGCCAAGAATGGCCAACATAAAAAGGGTACACCAGCATGTACACCTTCTATGGTAGAATTCCAACCACAGTGACTTATAAAACAAGCAATGGATGAATGGTTCAATATTTTTCTTTGTGGTGCCCAACCAACAATTTTACCTTTATTTCCATGAAAATCATTAGGGTATGTATAGTTTACCTTGTTGTCGTTACTAGGACGAACAACCCAAAGAAAGGGCTTGTCAAGAAGATCAAGTGCTAGAGCTAATTCATTAAATTGGTTTTGATCCATTACTACTAAACTACCAAAGGAAACATATATGACCGATTGAGGTTCTTGTTTATCTAACCAATGTAAACATGTTGTGTCTTCTTGCCAAAATGAACTTTTGTTGGAACTTTCGATCAATGGGCCAATTGGTAGAAATTTTTGCGATATGAAAGAAACACCTTGCTCGAGATCATTAGTAGTGTTGCAAAGCCACCATTCTCCATAGTTTATAGTTTCTATCTCTTTCAACATATGATCATAGAAGATCTTGTCTAGGCCATGCCATGGGATATTTGTTGTGCTCATCATAGGTATATATGGAGATATTTCAATTTCTTTGGTAGGATTTCCTGCAATATAAGGAGACTTGGTGTCTAATTCAACTTGCGCTATAAATAAATTGAAAAATTAGAAAACTCATATTGAGATAACTTAATATATCATATTCGTTCCTCTTAATTACTCATATTCGAATCTCGCTATGTGCAAACAGTTTATGTTTTAGATCAAATTCATACAATTTTTTTTTTAAACTTTAAACGAGTTCTCGCAAGTAAATAGTAAGTTTAATTTTTTGAATTAGTCGGTCACAAGACAAGACAGTATATCAAAATTTTAAAAAATTTTATTTAAGAATTTTTTTTGAGACAAGTATGTCTCTCTAGAATGATTCCCAAAATTTCATTGTACAACTTTATACTTGCACAATATCTTCCTCTTTTGAAATAATATTAAGTATGTTATTTTGAATTCATATTTAAATTCTGTTTATATAAACTTACTTAAATATTTTTTAACATATTTTATAATATCACATGCTTTTAATAAAAGTAATTTAAAAATATATTTTACATTTACATAAGTATTTCTTCCATGTTTTCAATAATAGATATTCATTTTTAAAATAAAAGAAAATGATATAGCTTCATTTATTTCTGTTTCTTTTTAAATATTTTTATAGTATTATGCATTTTTTTTTAAATTATAAAAATGTAATAAAATTAGTTTAAATAATTTTTAATTCTGTTAAAAAATTTAGTAACAAATATTTAAGTTATTGAAAGTTATTGAATGTAAAAATTACTATTTCAAATCTTTTATTGTGAAAGAAAAAAATTTGATAAGCACTTATTGTGAAATTTCTGATCATATACTTTAAAAATAGAAAATAATGATTACCTTCAGAGTCAATAATCCCATTCTCAATAAGCTTAGGTATGCTTACAACATAAGCCAAACAAGTAGCAGAACCTGAATGAAATAGAGCTCCTTTGATTCCCAATTTGTGTCCCACTTCCAAGGCCCAACTCATATGAAATGTAACAATAATACAATTGATCTTATTATTTTTGTTAACATCCAAAGCATTAACATCTTCTATAAGCTTTGGAAGCCTACTAGGCATGGTACTTTTAATTGATAACATAAATTTCTTCAAATCACTCCTATCATCTTCATCTTCCAAACCATCTTGAAGTGTCACCACATTTATCTTGTCTAGCCCGGAAGCGGAATCATCGGTTTTCGATCGGTTATGGTTGAACTCGGTGTGTAGAAATGTGACCTTGCAACCATGTTTGGTTAGAACTTGTGAGAGTTGCATAAGGGGGTTGACATGTCCTTGAATTGGAAATGGTATAACAAGAAAATGTGGGAATGTACTCATTTTTGAATTGTTAGAAAATAATTATGCTATGAGAAGAATTGAAGAATTGCTTTGGTGAAAGATTAATTTGTACTTTGTATTCATTTTATAGTGGTGTGGAGACTATGTTAAACATATCTACTTTGAAAAATTTATGTACATATAAATTTAAGTCATGGTTGGTGAATTTGGAAATGTTATAATATCTAATTTTTCTATTAAAAAATACTTTTCGAACTATTAAAGGTAATTTTGATTGCATCATGGCTTAGCAAAATCTAATAGATTGCATCATGGCTTAGCAAAACCTAATTCTATTTTGAAAAGTTGATATTTTTATTTAAAATTTAGAACAAATAAATTGACATCCTACGCTTTTTGGTTTTACCACTCCATATTTTGTTGAATTGTTCCTACATTCAAAGGTATGGGAATTGGCTACTTTTAGTATGCTCATTGATTTGCTCCTTGTCTTAATTGCGATTGTTGAGATTCTTTAGAAGGTTTGAAAAAAAATAGAAATATTAAGTTCAATGTCTGTCAAAATGGGCTACCGGTCCTAAACGGACCGGCTCATGTGTCCCTCGGGCTTTTTAAGGTCGGGTCTAAAAAACTCATATTTAAATGGGCTCAATTTTTACCATCCAAGTCCAGCCCTATCTGGGCTGCGGACTACCCAACCTTAAATGGGCCCCGACTCTAAACGGGTCTATTTTTTTAAGTAACCATGCAATAGTTAAAATGTAAAAAAACACATTAACTTAATTCAAATTATTCAAAATACATCATAAAGCACACAAAATTAAATAACTTGTTCCAACAAATTTTAATATTTTAAGTGAACATGAAACACTATCGAGCAGCAACTAAGTATATTCAATTTTTTTAGTCATTCAGTGTGATGATCATTTGACTGATCATGTATTTGTGGATATTTCTTAAGTGTGTTCCAACATCTCATTACTCCAATGGAGGATACTGCATAACTTGCAGACTTTTCTATTTCTCACTTAAGATTTTCTTCTTCTAGACTAATTTTGTATACTTCAACATTCTTGTTTTCTCATTATACACTTCGTGTATGTTGCCTCTTATTGGTGCAGCAGATTTTTCTTATGTTGTTTGTGCTTGCACACCTGCTCTCATACACTCTTGCGCCGTCTCTCATTTTCTTTCAACGATTTTGTTCTTTATATAGAGCTCTGGTATATTATCATTGGAAACCTAGCCGTTTGAATCATGTTTGGACATGCAGTTAATGCTTGGTGTAGACTGAATCAGGAAAATAACAATTACCGAGGCGAATCTTATCTTTGGCATTGGTAGCGTGTCCTCTTCAACTTGCTTCTTCCAAGATGGTTGCTTATTGGTGGTGTATCTTCTTTTACCAAAATATAGACCAAAATAGATGTCATAATTTTGTCTTTACATTGAGTGTCGTGATTTGTTGTGTGTGACTTTGTTGGAGTAATTCACGGTGTTCTTAGAAGTTTCTGATCACTTAAGTCAAATTATCTTTTGTTGATATTGCTTGTGAACGTTGATGTTGCTTGTTCTTCTGAGTAAGCTTATTTTCCTTCAATACTTCTTTTGCTTCAGATCTTCTAGATGTTTTGATACTTCATATAATCTTTCATATTCAAACCAGTTTCGGATGTAGTCTATGTACTTTGTTTCTGATAAATGCTTGCATAAAGCTTTTAGAATAACACCGGCACACTAAATGAAATTATTAGTAATAAAATTTTTACTAACAAAATATATGCTTGTTATCATCAAAACCAGATTTTGAACATAGATCCCAATATTGTTCTAACAAGAAAATATTCCAAAATACCAATGTATGCAAGTTTAGCAAGCTTTGTGAATGTTATGTAGTATAGCACATGAAAATCTTCCAAAATACCAAAGTTTGTAAGTTTAAAGAACTTCGTGACTTCTATGTAGGACAGAACACGTAAAATCTTCAAAAAGACCAAAATTTCCAAGTTTAACGAACGCTGTTACTTTTATGGAGTATAGCACATGAAAATCTTCCAAAATACTAATGTATGCAAGTTTAACGAACTTAGTGTATTTTATGTAGTATAGCACACAAAAATCTTCCAAAATACAAAAGTTTTCAAGTTTAACGAACTTCAAGACTTTTATATAGTAATCTTCAAAAACATCAAATTTTGGAAGTTTATTGAACATCGTAACTTTTAAGTAGTATAGCAAACGAAAATTTGCAAAAAGAAATTTTTTTTGAAGTTTAACGAACTTCATGACTTTTATGTAGTATAACACACGAAAGTCTTCCAAAATACCAATGTATACAAGCTTAACTAACTCCGTGCCTTTTATATAGTATATCACACGAAAATTTAACAAAATACAAAACTTTGCAAGCTTAAGGAACTTGTTGACTTTTATGTTGTATAGCACACGAAATCTTCAAAAAGACAAAATTTTGCAAGTTTAACAAACTTCGTGACTTTTATGTAGTATATCACACGAAAAACTTCCTAAATAACAATATTTTCAAGTTTAACGAACTTCGTGAATTTTATATAGTATAGCACACAATTTTTTCCAAAATACCAAACTTTTCAAGATTAGCGAACTTCGTGAATTTTGTGTAGTATCACACATTAAAATCTTCCAAAATACCAATGTATGCAATTTTAACAAACTTTGTGAATATTATATAGTATAGCACACGAAAATCTTCGTGACTTTTAGGTATTATTATAACACACAAAAATCTTCAAAAGACCAAATTTTCCAAGTTTAACGAACTTTGTGACCTTTACGTGGTATAACACACGAGAATCTTCCAAAATACTAATGTATGCAAGTTTAACGAACTTCGTGTATTTTATGTAGTATAGCACACAAAAATCTTTCAAAATACCAAAGTTTTCAAGTGTAACGAAATTCGTGACTTTTATGTAGTATAGCACACGAAAATCTTCAAAAATACCAAAATTTGAAAGTTTATCGAACTTCGTGACTTTTATGTAGTATAGCACACGAAAATTGTCCAAAATACAAATGTGTACAAGTTTAACGAACTTTATATATTTTATGTAGTATAGCTCACGAAAATCTTCCAAAATACCAAAGTTTGCAAGTTTAACGAACTTGGTGACTTTTATGTAGTATAGCACATGAAAATCTTCCAAAATACCAATGTATGCAAGCTTACCTAACTTCGTGAATTTTAAGTAGTATATAACACGGAAATCATCCAAAATTCCAAACTTTGCAAGTTTAAGGAACTTCGTGACTTTTATGTAGTATAGCACACGGAAATCTTCAAACAAACCACATTTTGTAAGTTTAACAAACTTCATGACTTTGATATAGTATATCACACGAAAATCTTCTAAAATACCAATGTAATTAAGTTAAACAAACTTCTTGACTTTTATATAGTATAGCACATCCAAGTTTAACGAACTTCGAGAATTTTATGCAGTATTGAAGGATAGAAATACACTTAGAAAGGGGGGGGGGGGGTTGAATACGTGTAACTTTAAAAACTCTTAAGATAAAAACAATGAACACAATTATTTTTATCATGGTTCGTTGTTAACGAAACTACTCCAGTCCACCCCCTTAGAGTGATTTACCTCATCTGAGGACTTAAACCACTAATCAATCTTGATTACAATGATTTTCCACTTAGATACCCTCTAAGTCTTCTAGAGTATACTGATCACAACTTGATCACTCTAGGAAACAACCACTTAGAAACTTCTAAGTCTTCTAGAGTCTACTGATCTCACTGATCACTCTAGGAACCTTTTACAATCAATGTAAAATAAATGTTTACAAGAGTATGAATTTCTTCTTAGAAAGCTATAATCACAACTGTGATATTTCTCTTAAGTTCTAAGCTTAACACTCACTAAATATTACAATAGTTGTGAGGTTGAAGATGAAGTTCGTAAGTTTTGGATTCAGCAGCGTTTCAGTATTTTTGCAAGAGTTGTTCTTATTGCTTCTGATCAGAACTTCATATTTATAGGCGTTTGAGAAGATGACCGTTGGGTTGCATTTAATGCGTTACATGAAAAGTACAGCTCTGCATTTAATGTTTCACACTTTTGTCAACTACCTCGAGCCTTGCGTTTGCTGCTTTTACTGACTTTGCCTTTTGTAGCTTCTAACGTTCCTTTTGTCAGTCAGAGTAGCCTGTTATCTTGTACTTGCTTCTGATCTGATGTTTGTAGACACGACTTTTGAATAATCAGAGTAAAATAGCTTGGTGTAGAGCATCTTCTTGTCTTCTGACTTTGAAATGCTTGAGCGTGATACCATAAGAACTATAGTGCTTCTTCTTCTGATCTCATGTTCTCCTGATGCTTCATAGACCATGTTCTGATTCTGCTTGACCATCTTCTGATGTCTTGCGAGAGCATGTTCTGATGTTGCAATCTTGAACCTTCTGAGTCAGTGCTTCTAGCGCTGAATTGTGCATACTCTTTATATATTTCCTGAAATGGAAAATGCAAAGGATTAGAGTACCACACTGTCTTATACAAAATTCATATACATTGTTATCATCAAAACAAGACTATTGATCAAAACAAATCTTGTTCTAACAATCTCCCCCTTTTTGATGATGACAAAAACATATATAATTGATATGAATTTGCAATCAGAATATTAGATGACAAAAGACAATTTCATAGTTATAGCATAATCTTATAATCAGAGTGTGTGAATATGTCTCCCCCTGAGATTAACAATCTCCCCCTGAAATAAATACTAGAAGAATTTATAAATAAATACTTCCTTGAGTATTTTTCATTTCAGCAAAGACGTTCACTTTGCTTAGAACTTCAGAACATTCAGAGTTTCTGCTTCTTGCTTCCATAGGACAAATTCAGAGCTTTGAATTTCTTCTTTGATGTCATAGCATGCTTGATTGAATCAGAACATTCTTGAATGTATTAGAGCATCATCAGAGCATCTTTACATCCTGAAATGTTTCAGAACATACTAGACAAAAATTATCAGCAAATGAATGTATTAGAACATTCTTAAGAATAAGCATGTATCAGAGCATTTGAGAGGAGAAAATGTATCAGAGCATATTCTACAACGAGAGTATCAGAACATTCTTCTTGCTTCTGATCTTGAAGCTTCACAGCACTAAGCTTGCTTCAATTTTCCAAGAACATGCTTCTTTATAGAATTGCTTTTCCTCATGTATTTGCTTCTCATGTTGAGCTTTTTTCAGAATATCTTCAATCCTGCAAAAAATCTCAAAGACATAGAACTTGCAAATAATGTTAGGAAATGTTGAGACTTAATCCCAGCAACTGATATAATAAACCAAATCAATTATCATGTTTCTCCCCCTTTTTGTCATAACATAAAAAACCATTAAAAGATTCAGATGATAAAAGACACATAAAGTGAAGAAGATAATATTTCATTGATTAACAAAATATATCAGAAGTACAAGAGGGATAGAAGCAGATGCAAGAAACAGATGCATAAAACAAGAAAACATCTAAGACTAAGAAGACTACGACTAGCCTAGCTTAGAAGCTAATATGGCCAAAAGGTTTTTAATTTCAGTAGAGTCTTCTGTCTGCGTCTTCATGAAAGATCCGAACTCCTTGTGAGCATCCTCATGCTTGTCAAGACGAGTAGCAAGATCAGCTTGGTTATGTTGAAGAGCCTTCATGGTGTTAATCAGAACAGAAGGTCCAGCAGAAGCAGCATCAAAGCTATTATCCATGACAACAGGATTCTCAGCAGCGGCATCGATCATGAGATCATCAGCTTGATTTTCCTTAGCAGGAGATTGCATAGCAGGATTATTCTCAGCATCTTGAATCTCAGCATCAGCTTCTGATTCAGAACAACTTCAGCATAAACAGGAGAAGGGATTTCAGATTCTGAATTCTCTAAGGCCAGAAGAATTTCAGCCAGATTCTGAGGAGGTGTAGGAGCAGCAGGTTCTGATGGGTATTCAACTTCTGGATATACCATATTTGGTGCTTTCTCAGAGGGATTCTCCCTTAGCCAGTTGAATATGAACTGAAAGTCGCCAGTCAGAACATGATACTGAGGCTTCCACACAACCATATCAAGTGGATGCACTTCTTCGAGCTCATCAGAAAATTCCTTCTCTTCAAGAGTGCTTCTGTTTGCGATGGGTGCAAAGAAACTTTCTTCAAAATCCCTGATAAATCCAAGAGGACCAGGAGCATTATCAATGCAATCTTCCTGAAGTCTCAGAAGATCAGAATGAACTTCCTTTTTGAAAGCTCTCCAAAGATTCTTCAGAGCAACACAATCCAGCTTGGCATTGTGTGTTAGCCTCAGAGCATCTAAACCTTGATGTACCTTATTCTTTGCCCATACAAAATGTAAACCAACATAAAAGGTAGGTGGAGGTGGTTTGTTTTGGAGTTTTGTGGAACCAGAGTCTGGATTCAGAATGAAGTAGGGTTCAGGTTCTCTATCAAGAGAAAGCAATGATTCTGCTTCATCCTCAGATTCCAGGTTAACAAAAGCAGGGTCAGGACGAGGTTTGGGTGTGAAGTTGCAGGCGCGAAAAAGTTCATGTAAAGAACCAGAACTCCTTCACCAAATCTGGATAGACTGGTCCACAGAACTCCAGAAACAGAGACGACCATCCTTGAAAAACCATGTTATCTTTGATATGAACATTATGTTCCTCCAGATTTTCAACGTCCACCATCAATTCACAAATAACTTCTAACTGATCCCGAGGAATCGAGCATGTGATCTGAGGAATGAGTTGTTGTTCCTGTACTTGTTGTTGTTGTTGAGACGAGGAACCAGCATTTTGAGATGAAGAAGCAACCATCGACACTTTACTGAGATTTTTGGTTTGCTTTTTAGGGTAAGAGAAAAGGGAAAATAGATTTCAGAAATGCATACACAAGAGAGAATGAATGCGTGAAAAGAGAGAATGAGATGATGAGGGCGTTTTAAATAGACACGGATTTGAAAAACAAATGCAATTAAATTCTGAGAATGAACAGTTACAAAAGCAGAAAATCAAATGCATTTAATGTTGAGTGACGTTTGTAACACCCCTTTTTACCCCATAAAATAATAAGCATATAATCATAGAATAAGCATGCATATAACTCAAAGGGCGTCACATCGACGTTTTCAAAAACTGAAAAGCTTTTAAAACCGACAGCATTTATCCACAAAATACAATACACCTGGTCATTTCAAATAACACCTTACATATAATCATAATTCATCAGGAATATGCATTAACAGCGGAAAGTAATACTCATGTGTTTCATATAAATGACTCATGTCCCATACCATGATCATATCTCCATAAACAACTCATAAGATAACCATAATCATAATATTTGGCTTAAGGCCTCTCAATAACAAGTAACTAATTAAACATGTTCACAAGTTATAACAAAATACATAAACAAATAGAACATGAGTTCAACGTATAAGCTACCCAGTGTTACATGACCAGAGCATCGACTTACTACTTAATTACCAAACAACTCGGAAGAAACTCCGAGTAGATCACACGCCAGCTACTAAACGTCAAACCTGCATGTCGCCAAACGAGGGCAACATTAAAACAGAAGGGTGAGAATACGAACCATTATGAAGAAAGTATAATAAGATACAATGGTTAAATCAACAATTATAGGAATGCATTACACTTGCCTAATCATGAAATTAATACTAATCATAATTCACATATATTAAGCATACACCAAGTATAAGAGTATAATATCTCAATACTATATTCTCAATTATACACATAGCCATAATTATCACATATTCTCGCATTTAACCAATTACGTATTCAAACATCATCCCTTCTCAATTATCAACTAATACAATTATCACTACAACACCAAGTGTACATAATCAATTACCAAACTCATACACATAGCATCACAACATCAATGCACATAATCAATTGTTCACTCGTACACTTATCACAACAACATAATGCACATAATTAATTATCACATTCATGCACACATCATAACAACATAATGGACATAATCAATTATCACATTCGTGCACACATCATAACAACATAATGCACATAATCAACTATCACATAACTCTAATGTGACTCAATGAAACATGTGACACTATGCATGTGGTACCAATGTGAAATTCTGAGTTTCACCGGCCTCCGATTCATAACTCAAGAATCTAAGCCACACTTCCGATCCGGACAAGACCAAAGTCCACCAATTGTAAACATATAGTTCACGGCTCCCGATTCACTCTAGAATCCAAGCCCGCTTGTGTTTCAAAGCAAATCCACCTGTGTTTCAAGGCACACTATGATATGAATGTATGTACAATGTCACAAATATATGCAATTAAGATCATCTCTACCATCTTAACTTTCCGCATATCACAATAATTCAACCCTATGAATTATCCACCAATTGTACACAACATTCACAACACACACATCATTCACATACAAGAGGTCAATTAATCAATTACGATTCACACAATCCAATTAACACTAGTAATCACACTATCTCATGTTAATTCTCATTTTGCCAATTATACATGAACACACACTTTCAACATCAAGCAATTAATCATTAGAATTAATATTAACCAACTACTCACAGAGAATCAATATTAGCACAATATCATTGGCATGGAAATATATATTTCTCAACATACATATTCGAGCCAAAAACACAATTACGGACAAATTCTCAAAATATCGTAATTTACCGATAAACCGAATAAGTTATCCAAGTCCAAACATAATCTGATTTAATAGAGTCGTCGCAATTAATTCAATTATTAGTTTAACCAATTAATATCAAACTATATTAATTTAATTCACTTCTATTTCTATTCCATTTCCACTTTATAGCATTCTATTTCTCAAGACCATTTTTATTGAAAAGAATATCGCGCTAGCTTTCTAACGCTTCAAACGGGGACTCAAACGGAGATACGGTTTAAAAGTTATAATTTTGTAAAGTTTCAACGAGAATGCAAACACCGACATCATAAACTGACAACTCTAAACATGTCAGAGTTACGTAAAATAATTAAAAGTGCGACTCTTAAATAACTCAAAATAACTTTGACAATTTTATTGGCATCTCTAACAACTCTATTGACAACTCTATCGATAACTCTAACTACTCTATTGACAAATAATTTTAATTAGTCAAATTACTCAATTATTTATCTCTAACTCAAAACTCTTAATAATGTATTATTATTATTATTATTATTATTATTATTATTATTATTATTATTATTATTATTATTATTATTATTATTATTATTATTATTATTATTATTATTATTATTATTATTATTATTATTATTATTATTATTATTATTATTATTATTATTATTATTATTATTATTATTATTATTATTATTATTATTATTATTATTATTATTATTATTATTATTATTATTATTATTATTATTATTATTATTATTATTATTATTATTATTATTATTATTATTATTATTATTATTATTATTATTATTATTATTATTATTATTATTATTATTATTATTATTATTATTATTATTATTATTATTATTATTATTATTATTATTATTATTATTATTATTATTATTATTATTATTATTATTATTATTATTATTATTATTATTATTATTATTATTATTATTATTATTATTATTATTATTATTATTATTATTATTATTATTATTATTATTATTATTATTATTATTATTATTATTATTATTATTATTATTATTATTATTATTATTATTATTATTATTATTATTATTATTATTATTATTATTATTATTATTATTATTATTATTATTATTATTATTATTATTATTATTATTATTATTATTATTATTATTATTATTATTATTATTATTATTATTATTATTATTATTATTATTATTATTATTATTATTATTATTATTATTATTATTATTATTATTATTATTATTATTATTATTATTATTATTATTATACTATTGAAACAATATAGTATAAGTATTAAACGTGAATCAAATTACATTAACAACATATACATATAACAAACAAGGAAGTATCAGTATAGACTTACCAAACTAGCCGCGCTACAGTGTTTTTTTTCATTTGGTTACTCTCAATTTAAGTCTTAGAGTGTTACTACAGTATACCTCAATTTAGTATCTAATAAATTGTTCTATCCAACAAAACAATAGTTGCTACGGTGAGTTAAGTGCATAAATATTAGAAGTAAATTATGCATAGGAACCAAGACACTACATTGAAATTAGTAGCAGTATCCATAGCAATATACACCACTATAGATCAATTCCTAAATAGTAATTGCAATCTATCTATAAAAAAACGGTACAGCATATACATCAATATATTCATAACAGTGTATACATAGATAAATAATTCCTAGGTAGCAGCATCCATAGCAATATATATGTATAAGAAATTGACGCTATAGTATAAAAATAGCAAACTGAATTCTCACTCTATCTCTCAATTTTACCAAAATATTAATTTCAAAACACAATTAATCTTATATATTAAAGACTACTCTTCAAAATCCAACAATGTCAAAACCATAAAAATTAGGGATTTCAACCTAAACATGTCAAAATCTAGAAATTGAAGAACAAAATCCCTAAATCATATTAATCTATCCATTGACCCAATCATACTAACCCATAATAATAAGGTTTCTCCCCCTTACCTCTTCAATTTTTTCTTCAAACCCTAGTTGCTCCTAGTTCTTCCCCTTTCTTCCTCTTTTTCTTTCCTTCCTTTCTTTTCTCTATTTCTTCTTCTTTCTATCCGTGGAAAATGAAGCGAATGATAGAAAATTATGTTACTCCCTCATTCTAACCCTTACTAACTTATGCTATATGGGCCTAAATATAACACCCCCTATTTACTCCTAACATCAATAAATAAGCCCAATATAATATATACTATTTATTATTTCTATTTTAGCTACTAAATTAAATAACACCAATAATTAAATAGACACAAATATACATACCAAGTTAATTAATATAATCAATTATTATACTATCTAACAATCAATTAATTAATTAACACACCAAATAAAGTCAAATAAAATAGTAAAATAAATACTGATAAAATCCTCTAATAACTCAATGTCTCATATTTCCGGTCAAATCTTAATTATTTGGAAAATTCCCAAAACGCGTAATATTAACTCATTAATATTTCTAATACTAAAAATATTAAAATTTTCGATTAAATATTGATCCGCTATCCCGAACTAGTACCGACTAAATCGTCCAAAAACGCGAAAATTTCAATAAACATCAGAAATGACTAAATTAAGCAAATAGTTATTAAAAACACCAAATAATATAATTACTAATATAATTAATAAAATATTAATAAAAATCAGGATGTTACAACGTTAGGGTAAAACGTGATATTTGAAATGATTTGCACAGTTACCTAGGGCGGCGTCTCATCAACTGCACGCACGCTTGTCCAATTAGAGTGAACACGTGTTCATCTTCTAGCTGGTGATTGCTGTTTTGCTTTAAAAGAGATTCTGAATCAACTTAGACATATGAAACGTTAGTAATAACAGAATCAGAATATCTAACTGATCAACATCAAAACTTCTTATAAGAAAATAAAACTGATCATTTCAAATCTAATCCATATATCAGAACTTCTCATCCTTTCAATCTGGGCAAAAATCCATACTGATATTCTTCAGAATGAATTTAAACCTATCTTCAGCAAGGGGTTTTGTAAAGATATCAGCCCATTGATGGTCTGTATCCACAAAGTTTAAAGATAGAACACCCTTCTGAACATAGTCCCTAATGAAGTGATGTTTAATCTCAATATGTTTAGCTTTGGAATGTAAGATTGGATTCTTAGATAAACAAATAGCAGAAGTATTATCACAGAAGATAGGAATGTTACTCTCATATATCTGATAATCTTCTAGCTGACTCTTCATCCAGAGCATCTGTGTACTACATCCAGCAGCAGCAACATATTCTGCTTCTGTTGTAGAAAGGGCAATTGTAGCATGCTTCTTGGTGTACCAGGAGATCAGGTGACTTCCAAGAAATTGACAACTTCCAGGAGTACTTTTCCTTTCAACTCTATCTCCAGCGTAATCAGCATCACAAAATCCTACTAAGTTGTATTCTTCAGATCTTTTGTAGACTAAACCAACATTAGTAGTACCTTTTAGATACCTCAGAATTCTCTTAACAACTGTTAAGTGAGATTCTCTAGGATCTGATTGGAATCTTGCACACAGACAAACACTGAATAAAATATCAGGTCTAGAAGCAGTAAGATATAGAAGAGATCCAATCATACCTCTGTAGAGCTTCTGATCTACCTTCTTACTTACCTCATCCTTACCTAGAACACACGTTGGATGCATAAGAGTCTTTGCTTCTTTACTTTCTGAAAGATTAAACTTCTTCAGAAGTTCTTTCACATACTTGGTCTGATGAACATAATTTCCTTCAGAAGTTTGATTGATCTGGATCCCAAGGAAATACTTGAGTTCTCCCATCATGCTCATTTCAAACTCAGCCTGCATAGACTTAGCAAACTCCTTTCCAACTGTAGCATTAGAGGTTCCAAAGATAATATCATCAACATAAATTTGGCAAATTAAAATATCCTTTTTAAAGGTTTTACAAAAGAGAGTAGTATCCACTTTTCCTCTAGTGAAACCATTGTCCAGAAGGAAAGAACTTAATCTTTCATACCAAGCTCTAGGACCTTCTTCAGGCCATATAATGATTTCTTTAATTTGAAAACATGTTCTGGAGACTTAGAGTCTACAAAACTAGGAGGTTGGTGGACATAAACTTCCTCATCTATATAAACATTTAAGAAGGCACTCTTAACATCCATCTGATATAGAGTGATGTTATGTTGAGTGGCAAAAGAAATTAACAAGCGAATAGATTCTAACCTGGCCACTGGTGCAAAGGTTTCAGTATAGTCAATACCTTCTTGTTGACTATAACCCTGAGAAACCAATTTGGCTTTATTTCTTACAACTTCTCCTTTTTCGCTTAGCTTGTTTCTGAAGACCCACTTAGTTCTAATGATGTTAAATCCTTTTGGTCTTGGAACAAGATCCCAGACATCATTCCTTGTAAACTGATTTAGTTCTTCTTGCATTGCAATTATCCAGTCAGCATCCTCTATAGCTTGATCAACAGAAGTTGGCTCAATAAGAGATACTAGACCAAATTGACATTCTGCATTGTTCTTAAGGAATGATCTTGTTCTGATAGGATCTTCTTTCTTTCCAATGATCACATCTTCTGAGTGAACAGTGTTGAGTCTAGAAAATCTTCTTACAATTGATTCTTCAGAAATTCTGAGATTCTCTAATGAAGCACCAACTTGATCTTCTGACACTTTGCTTCTGGGTTCTTCAGCTTCTGAATTAGAGATTTCTATATCTGCAAAATTCTCAAACTGCTTTGGTTTTTCAAGACCAAGCTTATCATCAAATCTGATATTGATTGATTCTTTAACAACCAATGTTTCAGTATTGTATACTCTGTAGCCTTTTGAGCGTTCAGAATATCCAAGAATGAAACACTTCTGTGCCTTAGAATCAAACTTATGCAGATGATCTTTAGTGTTCAGAATATAACATACACATCCAAATGGATGGAAATAAGAAATGTTGGGCTTTCTGTTCTTCCACAATTCATAAGGAGTCTTATTGAGAATAGGTCTTATGGAGATTCTATTCTGAATATAACATGCAGTGTTTATTGCTTCTGCCCAAAAATGCTTAGCCATATCGGTTTCATTGATCATGGTTCTGGCCATTTCTTGTAGAGTCCTATTCTTTCGCTCTACAACTCCATTTTGCTATGGAGTTCCAAGGCAAGAGAAATCATGGGCAATACCATTTTCTTTGAAATAAATCTCAAAGAATCTGTTCTCAAATTCGCCACCATGATCACTTCTGACCTTTATGATTTTACACTCTTTCTCAGATTGAATCTGAGTGCAGAAGTCAAAAAACATTGTATGAGACTCATCCTTGTGTTTCAAGAACTTTACCCATGTCCATCTGCTATAATCATCTACGATGACTAATCAATATTTCTTCCCTCTGACAGATGCTGTTTTGACTGGGCCAAACTGATCAACGTGCAGAAGTTCTGGCGGCCTAGAGGAAGAAACAACATTCTTAGACTTGAATGCAGGTTTGGAAAACTTCCCTTTCTGACATGCTTCGCAAAGAGCATCTGATTTATATTTCAAATTTGGGAGTCCTCTGACCAGATTTAGTTTGTTAATCTGAGAAATCTTTCTCAAACTAGCATGGCCTGATCTTCTGTGCCAGGCCCATTGCTCTTCACAAACAGACATAAGACAAGTTATCTTCTAATTCTTAAGATCTTGAAGATCAATCTTGTAAATGTTGTTCTTTCTCTTTCCTGTAAATAGGATTGAGCCATCCTTCTGACTTACAGCTTTACAAGACTTTTGATTAAAGATTATGTCATAACCATTGCCACTTTATTGACTTATGGACAATAAGTTATGAGCTAATCCATCTACTAGCAGAATATTAGTTATGGAAGGAGAGTTACCAAATGGTTCCTGAGCCAATGATCTTGCCGTTCTGGTTCCCTCCAAACTTAACTTCTCCAGCTGATTTAAGCACCAGGTCTTGGAACATAGACCTTTTTTCTGTCATGTGCCGCGAGCACCCAGAGTCCAGGTACCATGACATGTTTTCCTTTGTCTTATTTGCAGCCAAGGATATCTGCAACAGGGACAATCTTTTCCTTAGGTACCCACAATTTCTTGGGTCCTTTCTTATTAGTTCTCCTCAAGTTCTGATTGAACTTGGGTTTAGCATGATAATTAACAGGAGGAACATCATGATATTCTCTATTCTAAGACACATGATATTTTCTATTTTGTATAACATGCTTCTTAGTGTGTGTTATGTGGAAACTTTTAGCATGTGATGTGAGCCTAATATCATGGGAGTGGCCATACTTGAATTGATCATACAAGGGTTTGTATGTGATTTTCATATCATCCACAGATTCAAGTTCGTATGGGGTTTCACCCTCATAGCCTTTGCCAACTCTCTTGTTTCCACTAACTGCATATATCATAGAGGCAAGTTGACTTCTTCCAATACCTCTAGATAAAAACTTTCTAAAACTCAAGTCATATTCCTTAAGAATATTGTTCATACTTGGAATAGACTTTTCTGAACCAGAAGATGATTCAACATCTTTGGATAATTTTAAAACTTTTTCTTTAAGTTCAGAATTTTCTACTTCAAGCTTCTTAGTTTCAGATTCAAATAGCTTCTTCAGCTTTTTGTATTTGATACTAAGTTGAGCCTTGAGTTCCAGAATTTCAGTTAGACTACAAACTAACTCTTCTCTAGATAGTTCAGAAAATACCTCTTCAGAATCTTAGTCTGATGTAGATTCTGATTCATCATCCACAGTGGCCATGAGCGCAATGTTTGCCTGCTCATCTTCAGAGTCTGATTCTGATTCTGATGAATCTGAATCATCCCAAGTAGCCATAAGGCCTTTCTTCTTTTGAAACTTCTTCTTGTGCTTTTTCCTCTGAAGCATTGGACACTCACTCTTGTCATGTCCTGGCTCCTTGCATTCAAAGCACGTGACCTTCTTTTTGTCAGATCATCTGAGTCCAAAAGATTCTCCTCTTTCAGGCCTTTTAGAACTTCTGAAGTTCTTGAACTTCCTTTGTTTACTCTTCCAGAGTTGGTTTACCCTTCTGGAGATCATGGACAATTCATCTTCTTCTTCTTGTGATTCCGACTCTTCAGAGTCTTCTTCTTCAGCCTGAAAAGCGTTAGTGCATTTTTTATTATTAGATTTTAATGCAATAGACTTACCTTTCTTTTGAGGCTCATTAGCATCCAGCTCTATTTCATGAATCCTCAAGGCGCTGATTAGCTCTTCAAGAGAGACTTCATTCAGATTCTTAACAATCTTGAATGCAGTCACCATTGGGCCCCATCTTCTAGGAAAGCTTCTGATGATCTTCTTGACATGATCAGCCTTTGTATATCCCTTGTCAAGCACTCTTAATCCAGCAGTTAGAGTTTGAAATCTTGAGAACATTGTTTCAATGTTTTCATCATCCTCCATCTTGAAGGCTTCGTATTTCTGGATTAAAGCAAGAGCTTTTGTCTCCTTGACTTGGGCATTTTCTTCGTGAGTCATCTTCAAGGATTCAAAGATGTCATAGGCAGTTTCTCTGTTTGATATCTTCTCATATTCAGCATGAGAAATAACATTCAGCAGAATAGTCCTTGACTTGTGATGATTTTTGAATTGTTTCTTTTGATCATCATCATTTCTTGTCTTGACATCTTTACTCCTCTAGCATTTACAGGATGTCTGTAACTATCCACAAGTAGATCCCATAAGTCACCATCTAAACCAAGAAAGTAACTTTCCAATCTATCTTTCCAGTATTCAAAGTTTTCACCATCAAATACTGGTGGTCTAGAGTATCCATTTCCATTGTTGTTTTGATCATTAGAACCAGATGTAGCAGTTGATGCAGCTGTTGATGGATCAACCATATTGACTTAGTGTTTTTCTTCTTCTTGAATCTTTTTCTAACACGGTTAAGTGTTTGCACCTAGAACCGGCGCTCTGATGCCAATTGAAGGATATAAAAACACTTAGAAAGGGGGGGGGGGGTTTGAATAAGTGTAACTTTAAAAACTCTTAAGATAAAAACAATGAACACAATTATTTTTATCCTGGTTCGTTGTTAACGAAACTCTCCATTCCACCCCCTTAGAGTGATTTACCTCAACTGAGGATTTAATCCACTAATCAATCTTGATTACAATGGTTTTCCACTTGAATACCCTCTAAGTCTTCTAGAGTATACTGATCACAACTTGATCACTCTAGGAAACAACCACTTAGAAACTTCTAAGTCTTCTAGAGTCTACTGATCTCACTGATCACTCTAGGAACCTTTTACAATCAATGTAAAATATATGTTTACAGAGTATGAATTGCTTCTTAAAAAGCTATAATCACAACTATGATATTTCTCTTAAGTTCTAAGCTTAACACTCACTAAATATTACAATAGTTGTGAGGTTGAAGATGAAGTTCGTAAGTTTTGGATTCAGCAGCGTTTCAGTATTTTTGCAAGAGTTGTTCTTATTGCTTATGATAAGAAATTCATATTTATAGGCATTTGAGAAGATGACCGTTGGGTTGCATTTAATGCGTTGCGTGAAAATTACAGATCTGCATTTAATGTTTCACACTTTTGTCAACTACCTCGAGCCTTGCGTTTGCTGCTTTTATTGACTTTGCCTTTTGTAGCTTCTAACGTTCCTTTTGTCAGTTAGAGTAGCCTGTCATCTTGTACTTGCTTCTGATATGATGATTGTAGATATGACGTTTGAATAATCAGAGTAAAACAGCATGGTGCAGAGCATCTTCTTGTCTTCTGACTCTGAAGTGCTTGAGCGTGATACCATAAGAACTACAATGCTTCTGCTTCTGATCTCATTTTCTCCTGATGCTTCATAGACCATGTTCTGATTCTGCTTGACCATCTTCTCATGTCTTGCGAGAGCATGTTCTGATGTTGCAATCTTGAACCTTCTGAGTCAGTGCTTCTAGCGCTGAATTGTGCATACTCTTTTTATATTTCCTAAAATGGAAAATGCAAAGGATTAGAGTACCACACTGTCTTATACAAAATTCATATATATTGTTATCATCAAAACAAGAATATTGATCAAAACAAATCTTGTTCTAACAATCTCCCCCTTTTTGATGATGACAAAAACATATATAATTGATATGAATTTGCAATCAGAATATTAGATGACAAAAGACAATTTCACAGTTATAGCATAAGCTTATAATCAGAGTGTGTGAATATGTCTCCCCCTGAGATTAACAATCTCCCCCTGAAATAAATACTAGAAGAATTTATAAATAAATACTTCCCTGAGTATTTTTCATTTCAGCAAAGACGTTCACTTTGCTTAGAACTTCAGAACATTCAGAGCTTCTGCTTCTTGCTTCCATAGGACAACTTCAGAGCTTTGAATTTCTTCTTTGATGTCATAGCATGCTTGATTGAATCAGAACATTCTTGAATGTATTAGAGCATCATCAGAGCATCTTTACATCCTGAAATGTTTCAGAACATACTAGACAAAAATTATCAGTAAATGAATGTATCAGAACATTCTTAAGAATAAGCATGTATCAGAGCATTTGAGAGGAGAAAATGTATCAGAGCATATTCTACAACGAGATTATCAGAACATTCTTCTTGCTTATGATCTTGAAGCTTCACAGCACTAAGCTTGCTTCAATTTTCCAAGAACATGCTTCTTTATAGAATTGTTTTTCCTCATGTATTTGCTTCTCATGTTGAGCTTTTTTCAAAATATCTTCAATCCTGCAAAAAATCTCAAAGACATAGAACTTGCAAATAATGTTAGGAAATGTTGAGACTTAATCTCAGCAACTGATATAATAAACCAAATCAATTATCATGTTTCTCCCCCTTTTTGTCATAACATAAAAAACCATTAAAAGATTCAGATGATAAAAGACACATAAAGTGAAGAAGATAATATTTCATTGATTAACAAAATATATCAGAAGTACAAGAGGGATAGAAGCAGATGCAAGAAACAGATGCATAAAACAAGAAAACATCTAAGACCAAGACAGACTACTACTAGCCTAGCTTAGAAGCTAATATGGCCAAAAGGTTTTTAATCTCAGTAGAGTCTTCTGTCCGCGTCTTCATGAAAGATCCGAACTCCTTGTGAGCATCCTCATGCTTGTCAAGACGAGTAGGAAGATCAGCTTGGTTCTGTTGAAGAGCCTTCATGGTGTTCATCAGAACAGAAGGTCCAGCAGAAGCAGCATCAAAGCTATTATCCATGACAACAGGATTCTCAGCAGCGGCATCGATCATGAGATCATCAGCTTGATTTTCCTTAGCAGGAGATTGCATAGCAGGATTATTCTCAGCATCTTGAATCTCAGCATCAGCTTCTGATTCAGAAACAACTTCAGCATAAACAGGAGAAGGGATTTCAGATTCTGAATTCTCTAAGGCCAGAAGAATTTCAGCCAGATTCTGAGGAGGTGTAGGAGCAGCAGGTTCTGATGGGTATTCAACTTCTGGATATACCATATTTGGTGCTTTCTCAGAGGGATTCTCCCTTATCCAGTTGAATATGAACTGAAAGTCGCCAGTCAGAACATGATACTGAGGCTTCCACACAACCATAGCAAGTGGATGCACTTATTCGAGCTCATCAGAAAATTCCTTCTTTCAAGAGTGCTTCTATTTGCGATGGGTGCAAAGAAACTTTCTTTAAAATCCTTGATAAATCCAAGAGGATCAGGAGCATTATCAATGCAATCTTCCTGAAGTCTCAGAAGATCAGAATGAACTTCCTTTTTGAAAGCTCTCCAAAGATTCTTCAGAGCAACACAATCCAGCTTGGCATTGCGTGCTAGCCTCAGAGCATCTAAACCTTGATGTACCTTATTCTTAGCCCATACAAAATGTAAACCAACATAAAAGGTAGGTGGAGGTGGTTTGTGTTGGAGTTTGGTGGAACCAGATTATGGATTCAGAATGAAGTAGGGATCAGGTTCTCTATCAAGAGAAAGCAATGATTCTGCTTCATCCTCAGATTCCAGGTTAACAAAAGCAGGGTCAGGACGAGGTTTGGGTGTGAAGTTGCAAGTGCGAAAAAGTTCATGTAAAGAACCAGAACTCCTTCACCAAATCTGGATAGACTGGTCCACAGAACTCAAGAAACAGAGACGACCATCCTTGAAACACCATGTTATCTTTGATATGAACATTATGTTCCTCCAGATTTTCAACTTCCACCATCAATTCACAAATAACTTCTAATTGATCTCGAGGAATCGAGCATGTGATCTGAGGAATGAGTTGTTGTTCCTGTAATTGTTGTTGTTGTTGTTGAGACGAGGAACCAGCATTTTGAGATGAAGAAGCAGCCATTGACACTTTACTGAGATTTTTGGTTTGCTTTTTAGGGTAAGAGAAAAGGGCAAATAGATTTCAGAAATGCATACACAAGAGAGAATGAATGCGTGAACAGAGACAATGAGATGATGAGGGCGGTTTAAATTGACACGGATTTGAAAAACAAATGCAATTAAATTCTGTGAATGAACAGTTACAAAAGCAGAAAATCAAATGCATTTAATGTTGAGTGACATTAAAGTAAAACGTGATATTTGAAATGATTTGCACAGTTACCTAGGGCGGCGTCTCATCAACTGTACGCACGCTTGTCCAATTAGAGTGAACACGTGTTCATCTTCTGGAATAGCTGGTGATTGCTGTTTTGCTTTAAAAGAGATTCTGACTCAACTTAGACATATGAAACGTTACTAATAACAGAATAAGAATATCTAACTAATCAACATCAAAACTTCTTATAAGAAAATAAAACTGATCATTTCAAATCTAATCCATATACCAGAACTTCTCATCCTATCAATCTGGGCAAAAATCCATACTGATATTCTTCATAATGAATTTAAACCTATCTTCAGCAAGGGGTTTTGTAAAGATATCAGCCCATTGATGGTCTGTATCCACAAAGTTTAAAGATAGAACACCCTTCTGAACATAGTCC
The DNA here is from genome assembly GCF_029867415.1 of Vicia villosa. NCBI lineage: Eukaryota > Viridiplantae > Streptophyta > Magnoliopsida > Fabales > Fabaceae > Vicia > Vicia villosa. Next base: position 9,940,229 of record NC_081185.1, read on the forward strand.
CTAATGAAATTATGTTAAACTCAATATGTTTAGCTTTGGAATGTAAGATAGGATTCTTAGATAAACATATGGCAGAAGTATTATCACAGAAGATAGGAATGTTACTCTCATATATTTGATAATCTTCTAGCTGACTCTTCATCCAGAGCATCTATGTACTACATCCAGCAGCAGCAGCAACATATTCTGCTTCTGTTGTAGAAAGGGTAATTGTAGCTTGCTTCTTGGTGTACCAGGAGATCAGGTGACTTCCAAGAAATTGACAACTTCCAGAAGTACTTTTCCTTTCAACTCTATCTCCAGCGTAATCAGCATCACAAAATCCTACTATGTTGTATTCTTCAGATCTTCTGTAGACTAAACCAACATTAGTAGATACGTTCCTTTTGCTGCTTTTACTGACTTTGCCTTTTGTAGCTTCTAACGTTCCTTTTGTCAGTCAGAGTAGCCTGTCATTTTGTACTTGCTTCTGATCTGATGTTTATAGATACAACGTTTGAATAATCAGAGTCAAACAGCTTGGTGCAGAGCATCTTCTTGTCTTCTGACTCTGAAGTGCTTGAGCGTGATACCATAAGAACTACAATGCTTCTGCTTCTGATCTCATGTTCTCCTGATGCTTCATAGACCATGTTCTGATTCTTCTTGACCATCTTCTGATGTCTTGCGAGAGCATGTTCTTATGTTGCAATCTTGAACCTTCTGAGTCAGTGCTTCTAGCACTGAATTGTGCATACTCTTTATATATTTCCTGAAATAGAAAATGCAAAGGATTAGAGTACCACATTGTCTTATACAAAATTCATATACAATGTTATCATCAAAACAAGAATATTGATCAGAACAAATCTTGTTCTAAGAAGAATAGCACACGGAAATCTTCCAAAGTACCAATGTATGCAAGTTTAAAAACCTTTGTGAATGTTATGTAGTATAGCACATGAAAATATTCCAAAATACCAAAGTTTGCAAGTATAACGAACTTCGTGACTTTTATGTAGTATAGAACACGAAAAATCATCAAAAAGACCAAAATTTCCAAGTTTAACGAACATCATGACTTTTATGTAGTATAGCACACAAAAATCTTCAAAAATACCAAAGTTTGCAAGTTTAACAAACTTCCTGACTTTTATGTAGTATAGCACACGGAAATCTTCAAAAAGACTAAATTTTGTCAATTTAACGATCTTCGTGACATTTATGTAGTATAGCACATGAAAATCTTCGAAAATACCAATGTATAAAAGCTTAACTAACTTCGTGACTTTTATGTAGTTGATCACATGAAAAACTTCTAAAATACCAATGTAATTAAGTTTAACGAACTTCGTGACTTTTATATAGTATAGCACACGAAAATCTTACAAAATACCAAAGTTTGCAAGTTTAACAAACTTCGTGCTTTTAATTAGTATAGCGCACAAAAATCTTTAAAAAGACCAAATTTTGCCAGTTTAACGATCTTCGTGACTTTTATGTAGTATAGCACACGAAAATATTCCTAAATACCAATTTATATATGCTTAATTAACTTTATGACTTTTATGTAGTAGAGTACACAAAAATCTTCCAAAATACCAAAGTTTGCAAGTTTAACAAACTTTGTGACTTTTGTGTAGTATAGCACACCAAAATCTTCAAAAAGACCAGATCTTTCCAGTTTAACGATCTTTGTGACTTTTATGTAGTATACCACATGAAAGTCTTTCAAAATACCAATGTATACAAGCTTAACTAACATCGTGACTTTTAAGTAATATATTACACGAAAATCAACCAAATTACAAAACTATGCAAGTTTAAGGAACTTCGTGACTTTTATGTAGTATAAAACACAAAAATATTCCAAAATATAAATGTGTGCAAGTTTAACAATCTTTGTGAATGATATGGAGTATAGCAAATGAAAATCTTCCAAAATACCAAAGTTTGTACATTTAACGAATCTCGTGACTTTTATGCAGTATAGAACATGAAAAATCTTCAAAAAGACCAAAATTTCCAAGTTTAACGAACGTCGTGACTTTTATGTAGTATAGCACACATGAACCTTCCAAAATACCAAAGTTTGCAAGTTTAACAAAGATCGTTACTTTTATGTTTTCTAGCTCATGAAAATCTTCAAAAAGACTAAATTTTGCCAATTTAACGATCTTCGTGACTTTTATGTAGTATAGAACACGAAAATCTTCCAAAATACCAATGTATAAAAGCTTAACTAACTTCGTGACTTTTAAGTAGTATATCACACGAAAATCAACCTAAATACAAAACTTTGCAAGATTAACGAACTTCGTGACTTTTATGTAGTATAACAATCGAAAATCTTCAAAAAGACAAAATTTTGGAAATTTAACGAACTTCATGACTTTTTTGTAGTTTAGCACACATAAATCTTCCAAAATACCAATGTATACAAGCTTAACTAATTTCGTGTATTTTATACAGTATATCACACGAAAATTAACCAAAATACAAAACTTTGCAAGTTTAAGGAACTTCGTGACTTTTGTGTAGTATAGCAATCGAATATCTTCAAAAGACAAAATTTTGTAAGTTTAACGAACTTCGTGACTTTTATGTAGTATAACACACGAAAATCTTCAAAAAGACCAATTTTTCCATGTTTAACGAACTTCGCGACTTTTATGTAAGCAAACGAAAATCTTCTAAAATACCAAACTTTACAAGATTAGCGAACTTCATGACTTTTTTGGAGTATATCACACTAAAATCTTCTAAAATACCAATGTATACAATTTAAACAAACTTTGTGAATGTTATGTAGTGTAGCACACGAAAATCTTCCTAAATACCAATGTTTCTAAATTAAACGTACTTCGTGACTTTTATGTAGTATAACACACGAAAATCTTCAAAAAGAACTAATTTGCCAAGTTTAACGAACTTCGTGACTTAATGTGGTATAGCACACGAGAATATTCTAAAATACTAATGTATGCAAGTTTAACCAACTTCGTGTATTTTATGTAGTATAGCACATGAAAATCATCCAAAATACCAAAGTTTTCAAATGTAACGAACTTCATGACTTTTACGTAGTGTAGCACATGAAAATCTTCAAAAAGACAAAAATTTGAAAGTTTATCGAACTTCGTTATATTCATGTAGTATTGCACACCAAAATCTTCCAAAATACAAATGTATACAAGTTTAACGAACTTCATGTATTTTATTTAGTATAGCTCACATAAATATTCCAAAATACCAAAGTTTGCAAGTTTAACGAACTTCGTGACTACTATGTAGTATAGCGCACACAAATATTTGAAAAGACCAAATTTTGCTAGTTTAACTATCTTTGAGAATTTTATGTAGTATACCATAAGAAAATCTTCCAAAATACCAATGTATGCAAACTTTCCTAACTTCGTGACTTTTAAATAGTATATAACACGGAAATAATCCAAAATTCCAAACTTTCCTAGTTTAAGGAACTTCCAGACTTTTATGTCGTATAACACACGAATATCTTCAAAAGACCCAATTTTGTAAGTTTAACGATCTTCATGACTTTGATGTTGTATATCACACGAAAAACTTCTAAAATACCAATGTAATCAAGTTTAACGAATGTCGTGACTTTTATATAGTATAGCACACAAAAATCTTCCAAAATACCAAACTTTGCAATTTTAACCAACTTCGTGAATTTTCTGTAGTATAGCACACGAAAATCTTCCAAAGTACCAATGTATGCAAGTTTAACAAGCTTTGTGACTGTTATGTAGTATAGAACACGAAAAATATTCAAAAAGACCAAAATTTCAAAGTTTAACGAACATCGTTCCTCTTATGTAGTATAGCACACAAAAATCTTCCAAAATACTAATGTATGCAAGTTTAACGAACGTCGTGATTTTTATATAGTACACATAAATCTTCCAAAATACCAAAGTTTGCAAGTTTACCAAACTTCGTGACTCTTATGTTGTATAGCACACGAAAATCTTCAAAAAGACCATATTTTGCCAGTTTAACGATCTTCGTGACTTTTATGAAGTATAGCACACGAAAATCTTCCAAAATACCAATGTATACAAGCTTAATTAACTTCGTGACTTTTACGTAGTATATCACACGAAAATCAACCAAAATACAAAATTTGCAAATTTAAGGAACTTCGTGACTCTTATGTAGTATAGTACACGAAAATCTTCAAAAAGAATAAATTTTGTAACTTTAACCAACTTCGTGTCTTTTATGTACTATAGCACACGAAAATCTTTGAAAAGATCAAATTTTGCATGTTTAAAGAACTTCGTGACTTTTATGTAGTATAGCACACGGAAATCTTCAAAAATAATAATGTATGCAAGCTTACCTAACTTCGTGACTTTTAAATAGTATATAAGACGAAAATCATCCAGAATACCAACTTTGCAAGTTTAAGGAACTTCATGACTTTTATGTAGCACAAGAAAATATTGAAAAAGACCAAAATTTGCAAGTTTAATGAACTTCATGACTTTGATGTAGTATATCCAATGAAAAACTTCTAAAATACCAATGTATTCAGGTTTAACAAATTTCGTGACTTTTATATAGTATAGCACACGAAAATCTTCCAAAATACCAAATTTGCAAGTTTAACGAACTTCGTGACTTTTATTAATTATGAACACAGAAATCTTCCAAAGTATTTTATGTAGTTTAACGAACTTCCTGACTTTTATGTAGTATAGCACACGAAAATCTTTAAAAAGACCAAAATTTGAAAGTTTAACGAACTTCAAGACTTGTATGTAGTATAGCATGCGAAAATCTTCCAAAATACAAATGTATGCAAGTTTGACGAACGTCGTGTATTCCAAAATATAAATGTATGCAAGCTTACCTATTTTCGTGACTTTTAAGTAGTATATAACATGAAAATCATACAAAATACCAAACATTGCAAGTTTAAGGAATTTCGTGACTTTTATGTAGTATAGCACACAAAAATCTTCCAAAATACCAAAGTTTGCAAGTTAACAAACTTCGTGACTTTTTTTTAGTATAACACGAAAATCTTCAAAAAGACCAAATTTTTCCAGTTTAACAATTTTCGTGACTTTTATGTAGTATAGCACACCAAAATCTTCCGAAATACCCATGTAGACAAGCTTAACTAATTTTGTGACTTTTATGTAGTATATCACACAAAAATCAACCAATATACAAAACTTTGCAAGTTTAAGGAACTTCGTGACTTTTATGTAGTATAGCACATTAAAATCTTCAAAAAGACAAAAATTTGTAAGTTTAACAAACTTCGTGACTTTTATGTAGTATAACACGCGAAAATCTTCAAAAAGACCAATTTTACCAAGTTTAAAGAACTTCGTGACTTTTATGTAGTATAGCACACGATAATCTTCCAAAATACTAATGTGTGCAAGCTTACCTAACTTTGTGATTTTTAAGTAGTATATAACACGAAAATCATCCAAGATACCAATTTTGCAAGTTTAAGGAACTTCGTGACTTTTATGTAGTATATAATACGAAAATATTTAAAAAGACCAAATTTTGTAAGATTAACGAACTTCATGACTTTGATGTAGTATATCCAACGAAAAACTTTTAAAATACCAATGTATTCATATTTAACGAATTTCGTGACTTTTATATAGTATAGCACACAAAAATCTTCCAAAATACCAAATTTGCAAGTTTAACGAACTTCGTAACTTTTATGAAGTATGTACACGAAAATCTTCCAAAGTACCTATGTATGTAAGTTTAACAAGCATTGTGACTGTAGTACATAAAAATCTTCCAAAATACCAAAGTTTGTAAGTTTAACGAACTTCGTGACTTTTTTGTTGTACAAAACACGAAAAATTTTCAAAAAGATCAAAATTTCCAAGTTTAACAAACATCGTTACTTTTATGTGATATTGCAGACAAAAATCTTCCAAAATACCAATGTAATATAGCACACGGAAATCTTCCAAAATACAAAAGTTTTCAAGTTTAACGAACTTCATGACTTTTATATAGTAATCTTCAAAAAGACCAAGTTTTGGAAGTTTAACAAACTTCGTGAATTTTATGTAGTATAGAAATCGAAAATCTTAAAAAAGATAAAATTTTGTAAGTTTAATGAATTTCGTGACTTTTATCTAGTACATATGTTTATGACACACTGACTAGAAATAAAGAGTATTCTTGTAGTCTTCTTTTCTTCAACTTCTGGATGAGATCTTCTTCTTCTGGAAGCAGATTAAGAGCAGCAACTCTTGTATCAGGTTGCTTCTTTCTGTTTGGTCTTCTCTTGTTTGAGTAAGGAGATTAGAGCTTCAACTCTTGAATGTAATTCATTCTTGTAAGACCATCTTCTTTTCTTCTTCATAAGTAGATATGGAGCAACAACTCTTATGTGGATTGCTTCTTGTGCATCAATCTTCATCTTCTTCTTGAATACTGATCATGAAGTTTGTTATAGCTGATAACATATTTAATGATCATAAGTAAACATGAAACACTATCGAGCAGAAACTCAGTGTATTCAGTTTCTCTAGTCATTCAACGTGAGGAATATACGGACTGATCAAGTATTTGTGGATTTCTTATAACTCCATTGGAGCATACTGCAGAACATGCAGGATTTTCTTTTTCACTCTTTTTGATTTTCTTTTCATAGGCTTATGATGTGTATTTCAACATAATCGTTTCATCACACACTTTGTGTGTGTTTCCTCTAACGGAGTAGCTTACTAAATCTTATGCTTCTTTTCTTGCTCATACTGTCTCACGCTCTCTCACTCCACTCACACTTTCTTCTATCATAGTTTTGTTCTTTTTATAGAAGTCTGTTAAAATCTTCCAAAATACTAATGTATGCAAGTTTAACGAACTTCGTGTATTTTATGTAGTATAGCAAAGGAAAATCTTCCAAAATACAAAAGTTTTCAAGTATAACGAACTTCCTGCATTTTATTTAGTATAGCACATGAAAATCTTCAAAAAGACCAAAATTTTGAAGTTTAACGAACTTTGTGACTTTTATGTGGTATAGCACATGAAAATCTTTAAAAAGACCAAAATTTGAAAGTTTAACGAACTTCAAGACTTGTATGTAGTATAGCACGCGAAAATCTTCCTAAATACAAAAGTATGCATGTTTGACGAACTTCGTGTATTTTACATAGTATAGCACACGGAAATCCTCCAAAATACCAAAGTTTGCAAGTTTAATGAACTTTGTGACTTTTATGTAGTATAGCATACGAAAATCTTTGAAAAGACCAAATTTTTCCAAGTTTAATGAACTTCGTGACTTTTATGTAGTATAGCACACAAAAATATCCAAAATACTAATGTATGCAAGCTTACCTAACTTCATGACTTTTAAGTAGTATATATCACGAAAATCATCCAAAATACCAATTTAGCAAGTTTAACGAACTTCGTGACTTTTATGTATCACACACGAAAATATTTAAAAAGACCAAATTTTGTAAGTTTAATGAACTTCATGACTTTGATGTAGTATTTCCAACGAAAAACTTCTAAAATACCAATGTATTCAGGTTTAACGAATTTCGTGACTTTTATATAGTTATAGCACATGAAAATCTTCCAAAATACCAAATTTGCAAGTTTAACGAACTTCGTGACTTTTATTAAGTATGAACACGAAAATCTTCCAAAGTACCAATGTATGCAAGTTTAACAAGCTTTTGACTATAATATAGTATAGCACATGAAAATCTTCCAAAATACCAAAGTTTGTAAGTTTAACGAACTTCGTGACTTTTATGTAGTACAGAACACGAAAAATCCTCAAAAAGACCAAAATTTCCAAGTTTAACGAACATCATTACTTTTATGTTGTATAGCACACAAAAATCTTCCAAAATACTAATGTATGCAAGTTTAACGAACTTAGTGTATTTTTTGTAGTATAGCACACGAAAATCTTCTAAAATACCAAAGTTTTCAAGTTTAACGATCTTCATGACTTTTATATAGTAATCTTCAAAAAGACCAAATTTTGGAAGTTTAACGAACTTCGTGACTTTTAGGTAGTATAACAATCGAAAATCTTCAAAATACAAAATTTTGGAAGTTTAACAAACTTCATGACTATTATGTAGTATAGCACACGAAAATCTTCCAAAATACCAATGTATACAAGCTTAACTATTTTTGTGTATTTCATATAGTATATCCTACGAAAATTAACCAAAATACAAAACTTTGCAAGTTTTAGGAACTTCCTGACTTTTATGTAGTATAGCACACAGAATCTTCAAAAATACAAAATTTTCTAAGTTTAACAAACTTCGTGACTTTCCAGAAGCGAGTTTATTATATTTTGAGTGGTGTGCGTGTTATAACTTGAATGCATCGTTATCTCACTTGGTCACCAGCGCGCCTTTGTCCTCTCATGCGAAAGGTCTAGAGTTCGATCCCCCCTCAGACATTTTATTTTCAATATTTCTCAAAATCCATTTAAAGCTCGTTTTTACACATATTATCAAATGGATGCATTCCTTTATCACACTGGGGATGTAGCCCAATTGACTTGATTTGTGCCGGCTCCCCCTTGAGAGAGGGTTCAAACCTTGCTACCAATAAAATTAACCATTTATGCTATTTTTCTTCATTTTTCTTCACAACTTCACTTAATCATTTCACCTATCAAAATTAATCATTTCACTTGATTTTTCACACACTCTTCATTTATCATACCTATTTTATGAATATCTAAAAAAATCACAAAAATATTATTTATTTGATGTATTTTTATTAGGTTTAAAATGGTGTATTTTAAAGTATTTTTAATACTTTTAAAATATAGTTCTCTTTAGATTTTTCAAACCTAATCACTTTATAAATATTTTGTGATCAAACCTTGTTCATTTTAAATATATCTTTTGGGCCTCTTGAATATTAAAGAGTGTAAGTCCCAACACCTTTTAGTACATACCGTTTTCAAAATGCAATCAATCTTCTGGGCATCTAATAGAGTGTAAGTCCCATCCTTTTTTCCTTTTCATTTTAAAACATTTCTATTTTTTAAACAGTAAATTCCTCATCCGTTTTTCAAAACTTTCTTTTGTTATTGAAGGGAATTATTCCCGGTGAAACTCTTCATATACCTATGTGACCTAGTGTCCATCTTCACTTCTTCTGTTTTCAAAACGAAACTTCAAAACTGTTTTCAATAAACAATTCAACTATTTTAAATCAACTCTCAAACTGTTTTCAAAATAACTTCAATTTCACATGGGCCTCTCCTTGAGTCTAAGTCCCTAAACCTTTTTTTCTTTTTAATACTGTTACCAATAAACAACCAAGCTGATGGTAAGGCTTTGTACATATATCTTTCAAAGGCCTCCTCTTCATCCAGGTTGGGCTTTACAGCTTTCAATTTATAGCTTTTATTTAAATTCCTGTCAAATATAAACTGTATATACACTATTTAGAACTCCTTCTGAGAAAAACCATAGGACAAATAAACTGTATATATATTATAGGACTATGACCTAGGATTGAAAATGTCTTCCCGGTGAAGGCTCTTTCCTAATTAGATTTCCATAGTTTCAACCTCAAGATGAATTATTCCCGGTGAAACATCTTGAAAAAATCCTTAAAACAAAAATAGGGCATATCAACCCAAGAGGAATTATTTCCGGTGAAACTTCTTACCCATTTGCTTAGAGAGAAACTAAGTTCAAAGCCAACATAGCTTTCTCTTGTGCTATAACAAGGACCCTCGATAAGCCTCCTCTTGGGATCACAATACAAGGACCCACAGGCTTCTTAAAAGCATATCTCACAGCTTCCTCTTAAGCTTGTATACAAGGATCCACCATGTTTCTTATAAACATAGGAACAAGTCTTTAGTCACCTTTTAGCTTACCCCGGTGAGATTTTTCAATTCTTTAAACCAGACCTCAAACAAGCCAAGTATGTCTCAATCTCAGTATTGAGATCACTTTTTGGAACGAGAGACATGGACAGTCTCTATCATCCATATTTTCAATCTCCAGTAAGTCTTCTCCTTAAGTAGAGTCAAGATTTCATATATGTTTTGTCAGCCTTAATCTTGGGCTTTAAAAAAAGAAGTAAACTCTCCCCTGGAAAGGGTCAGCCTCCATCAATAAATCCTCAATAGAATAACATCCCCAGTAGGGTCAATCTAAGTTCTGAACTTTCATCCATAAATCTCTACCCAACATAGTAATCCTCAGTAGAGTTAGCCTCAATTATGGGCTTCGTACAGAATACAAATTTCTTTAGTCATAGTAAATCCATAGTGGATTCATCTCCCAAAGTCAGTCAAACTTTTTTAAGCCTCAAGCTTGGGCCTTGTGCAACCCAGTTAAAAAGTATAATCTTTCTTACAGAGGTGAGACATGATTCATCTCCATGTATAGATTTTTCCATTGTTATAACACAGTCAAACATAAAAAACATCATTTACATAAAAACATTTCCCATTTAGATTGATACAAGACTATCTGCTCTGTTGACTTCACATCCAGACTGCTGTCTTCATCTAATGGTTGAAATCTTTTACTTCATATAAGATGATACCGGCATACTTGCACACACACAAGTAAGGTCCCTCTCTTATCATGAAGTAAATCTTTCATTATAATTGTTCTTTCATATAAGATGATACTGGAATAATTGCAACAGACAAGTAAGGTCCCTCTCTTATCATGAACCCTCATTTTCACTCACTTTTAAAATGTTTGTGGTAAAACAATTGAAATATCTCTCCGTTAAGATGACGACTTCTCTCTTTTCTACAAGCAGAGTTTTAATTCAAAATTCAACCTTGAGTTCAAACAAGGAACCCAAAGATCAATCCATTTCCCTAATTAGTTCCTCGAACTACAAAAAGCTCTGACTACCATTAGGGATATGTAGGCATGAGATTCACAAGGAATCTTAGCGAGCTAATAAAAAACCAAAAACAGTCAGCTCATCTGTCTTTCAATTCATTTAAATTCTCTCTCCTAACACAAAGGAGAAACTTTCCCAATCAAGCAACAAACACAAACACATAGACACGGAGAAGGTCCCCGTAGAGTACTACGGATATGTAGGGTGCTTAAAACCTTCCCAATGTATAACCAACCTCCCAGACTCTAGAATATTTGTTTAGGTGAATTCCCCACTGTGGACCTCCGATTTTTAATCCCGGGCCATACCTCTGTTCTGTAGAGATACGTGAACTGACTCTTTTTTATCGCTTAATGCTTTCGCATTTTTGAAAATTCACAGAGTCGCCACCGACCTTTTATTTTATCCAATTAAGGAAAGGTTTATAAAAGAAACAGAAAAAAGACCTTTAAGAAATTCTGGGTAAGGGGGTAGGTTATACAAAGGGAAGGTGTTAGCACCCTTTGTATCCATGGTTATCCATGGGCTCTTAAGTTTGCTTAGCTCACTTGTTTTTCGATCACTTTTCAATTGCTTTAGAATGCTCATATGTGGTTTCAAATACTTTTGTAAATTGAATTTTGTAATGATCCGTGTGTGGATGTATACAAAATGCTTGTTTATCTTTCGAAAGATGTTTTGAAAAGAACGTTAACTTTGTAATGATCCGTGTTTGGATGTATACAAAGTATTGTCTTTTTTGAAAGTTTTGTTTTGAAAAACAACAGTGTATGAGAATTTGTTTGTTTTGATTTGAGCAAGCAAACTAGGAGGTCTACCCTGAGTTGTAAGGTCTTTATCCTATTTCCTTTAAAAATCTATCCTTTCACCGGATATAAACGCAAGTTTCGATTTTGTACTCAAAACAGTGGAATTTTGACTTTGCTTTTGAAAAGAATGAGAAAGGGATTACCTGAAGAGGTGCAAGTGTGATTGTGATTGTATTCAGATATTTTATCTTTGAAGTTAGTGATCTAACGGTTCAATTTTATCTTTGACATACACTCAGTTTATATTTGCTGGAAATTAAAATGCGGAAATGTAAAGTGCGGAAAGTAAATCTACGCTATTACATCGATTGTGCAGGAAATGTAAACTAGCCTATTTACATGAATTTGACATCCTATACATTTATCTAGGAATTTAAATTGCAAGAAAAATAAAAGGCATGTTTTTGGATTTTTTTATGATTGGTTTTAATTATAATTAATGCATGATTAATTAAATTAAAATGAAGAAAAAAGATGAAAATAAATTTAAACCTAGAAATTAAGTTTAAAATATGTACAAAATATTTATCAATTAATTTTAAAACAAAACTAATTTTTTTTGGAATTTTTGGAATTGATTTGAAATTGATTTAAGTTAATTAAAACATAATTATGCAAATATTTATACAAATAATTAAAACTTAAAGAGAAAATTATTCAAAATATGTACAAAATTAGTTTATAATATATAAACAATATTTTATATAAAGAACAATTTTTTTATGATTTTTTAATTGGTTAGAATAATTAAAAAGCAAATATAAATATATACTAATTAATTATGCAAAATATTGAAGAAAAATAAAATATTTTTATTTCAGAAAATAATATATTATTTTAGAAGTCTAAAAAATATTTTTTGTGTATTTTTTGGATTTTTTAAACTATTTTTAATTAATTTAACAAAGAAATTAAAATAAAATAGAAAATAAAAGGATACTGATCATGTGTGGTTGGATTGAGGGTCCATGATAAGGATTGTTTGATCTGGCGCGTTGGATGATTCATTAAATGAGATCAGATGGTCCAGAAACTGAGGCACGTGGTGATCAGTACACCTGCAAAGCACAGAATTAGAGGAAATTTTAAAAAGTACGCGCGCTGGCTGGCCAATAGGAGGAGGACACGTCTTTGTCTTCAACCTCCAGACACCACTTTTAACAGCGCTTTTATGCAAAAGCGCTATAATTGATGAACCCTAAATCTGCAAAATAACGAATAGGGGTAAACAAGCATAGAAATCAGGCGCGATGGTACCATTGGATTCGTCTTGTTCCACTGAATGTAACCCTGCCCTTAATTTGTTTCAATTTTGGCCCTAATGAAGAACCCTAATTTTGAGCTAAGAAAACCCTAAAATGGTATATGCTACAAACAGCCATTAAAATCCAATTGAAGCTCCAGAAACGACCAGAGCTTCAAACCAAACACAATTATGCACCTACATCTTGTTAAATATGCGTGTGTTATGAGATATAAGTTGGTTTTAGTTTGAACAAACCGTGGCCTATATAGCTCGATTCAATGAGGTTTAAGACTTGCAATTGATTGGAATAGTTTCAGTGAAGCTCAGAGATGATGTTTGAATGCTTAGTTTGTATTGAAATGGACTGAAATTAAAAACTCGAATTTGAATTTTTTTTGAATTTTTTCAAGTGGTTACAAGTGTATATGAGCAAGGCTTTGTTTCTGATTCGCGTCTCTTATGTTACTGAAGCATGCTAGCCTATTTATAAGCATTGAGTGCTTAGAATTGAAGCTAAGAAGCAACTAGTTGCCTTTGTGGAATTCTTGCATTTTTTATATTAAAAAAGCTTTGAATTATTGACCAAGTCCTCTTGTCTTCAATTCATCTGCCTTGCTCTTCAATTCTCTGCAGAAAGATGAAGATTCCTTGGGTGAGTCATGCTTGGAAATCAAGCTACCCATTATCCATCCATTTTCCTTTTAATTTAATCTTAAAATAAGATAAAATCATGCCAAAAATGGATAAAAAAGGTGTGGGCCTTGTCTTGGTCGTGGGAGGCCCATAATATCATGGAAATGATGTTTGAATGCTGAAAACTTGGCCCCATTTGGAAAAAATCCATTTTTGAGCAATGTTGATTTCATGCATTTTCCCAAAATTTAGCCAACTTCAACAAGGTGTAAATCCCTCAATTTTTGTCATATGAAGGAGATCTTGCACTTTTTGGAAACCTAAAAGAGTCCTCTAACCAATGCCTTTGGTATCATGTCAAAATGATTTTTGATGCTCCTTGTGTGTCCTTTTGAAAAAAGTGTCTTTTTGTTGACTTTGAAAATGACCTGTAATGTCTTTGATCATATTTTTCAAATGGTGAATCCAATGACCATGGGATCAATGGCATTTGAAAGATAATTGAATTTCCTTCAAAACAAGCTTTGGTTTGAATTTTTTGGATGAAGGATGAGAGAGTTATGATCAGTCAAAGTTGAGTTGACTTTTCAGGCAAAAACCCTAATTTTGAATCTTAGGGTTTTGTTGATTTTTGATCTTTCCTTGATGAATTATGATCATCCAATGATCAAATGATGAATCCTTTGACAAAATATGGACTTTGACAAAAAATTTCATTTTTGACTGTCTGTTGACTTTTTTGGTCAAACGGGTCGTCTGTTGACTGTTTGAGCTGCTGACGGTGCGTCTGAGTGAATTGAAGTTTGAAAATTTGTATGATGGTAATTTGAGATATATGGATGTGTATGAAATCCATTTGAGCTCTCAAAAACTTGTTGCTCCTGTAAAACAAGAAAAACCCTGATTAGGGACTGTTTGTGTAGGAGACAGTTAAGCGTACCTGATTTTTGTGCAGTGCTGAGTTTCTGCTAATCGCGTGATATTCAGAAGACTTCTAGCACAAAGATCTTGGAATTTTGAATTGTGAAAGATTGATTTGATTGATGGTACAAAACACTGAGAATTGTACTGCCAGCAGTTTGGCTGTCAACTGACTGTTCCGGTATTGACGTAGCAGTTAGAGTGAAAAATCAACAGTCAAAGTTAATTTTCTTTTTTGCTGTTTTTTGTTTTATGTGAAAAATGAAAGTTTATTTACATGACTTGTTAAAAGAAACACAGACATAATAAATAACTAATATTCACTGTACGCGAGCAAAATTACCGATAATAACCCTGAAAATCATTTAATGCACAAAAAAATGAATATTTGACTGGCAGAAAACACATAAAATATTATCTGAGTAATTAAGCAATATTATGACAAGTAGTACAATATTTAATACTGACAGTACAAATATTACATACTATATTGAACAGTACGAATAAACGGTACATTTAAGAAATAAGAAATACGGCAAATTTTAAGAATGACGATTGATAACCCATGCTATGAACAATAACATGTAGATGATTGGGAGTGCAACCATTGCAGATCCACACTCTTCAGGACTATGCAGGCAGAAGAAAGTCATGATCACCGTAGCAATGGTGATGACTGTAAGAAAACACGTCTCTATCCACTTTGCCATTCTTGTCAGGGAAGAAGAGAAAATAGATATGAGGTAGGAATTTGAAAGATGAGTTAGAATTTGATGTGAGATTTTTATGAGAAAATGAGAGGTATTTATAGAATGGAAAGAAGGATAGAGACGTTGGGGAATGATGTGATTCCGTACAAAAGGAAAATTTGAGTGGAAGTAAGATTTGAAAGAAAGTGGAGATAGTGTTGGGAAAAAGAGAGATTTGATTTTTGAAAAAGAGATTTGAAAAGATTTTTGAAAATAATGGAATATAGTACAAAAATTAGTGGGAAACAAAAGATAATAATAATCTACTTGTTACCAGTACAGTCTGAGTTTCCTGATTCTGCGCCTGCAAAAGATTTAACTCTGTACCAATTGTGTCAGTACTATTTATCTGTAAATAAATAAATAGCATGTGTGAAGTAATAAACAGTATTTGGCGTTTGCGTAAGAATAAATTCAACTGCAGGCCAAATTACTGTATAAGAAAAATTCTAAAAAACTAAGTATTTCATATGTCAGGATATTTGTTGAAATAAAAATCCATGATTATATGAGACTCTTAATTTTCAGATTGGAGTTTTCTTGAAAAAAGATGTGGGCAAATTTTGGGGTATAACACCCACACCTAGAAAACTCTTAGTGTTTATTTGAGATATTTTTCCCCTTCCTCCTTGTAGGATAATTAAAAAGTTCATGTGCTATCGTACGAAGAACTGAAATAAAATTCCTCCCACAAGGGCGCCTTTCTACTTCCAAATTTCGTGTGAAGGGTTCGGCGTTCCGTCCTCCCAAGTGAAACGGGGAGGAAAAAAATGACACCACATATAGCACATGAAAATCTTCCAAAATACCAAAGTTTGTAAGTTTAACGAACTTCGTGACTTTTATGTAGTACAGAACACGGAAAATCTTCAAAAAGACAAAAATTTCCAAGTTTAGCGAACATCGTTACTTTTATGTAGTATAGCACACAGAAATCTTCCAAAATATTAATGTATGCAAGTTTAACAAACTTAGATTATTTTATGTAGTATAGCACACGGAAATCTTCAAAAATATTGAACTTCAAGACTTTTATTTAGTAATCTCCAAAAAGACCAAATTTTTGAATTTTAACGAACTTCGTGACTTTTATGTAGTATAGCAATCGAAAATCTTCAAAAAGACCAAATTTTGGAAGTTTAACGAACTTCGTGACTTTTATGTAGTATAGCACACAAAAATATTCCAAAATACAAACGCATGCATGTTTAACGAGCTTCGTGTATTGTAGGTAGTATAGCACAAAAAATCTTCCAAAACACCAAAGTTTGCAAGTTTAACAAACTTTGTGACTTTTAAGTAGTATAGCACGCGTAAATCTTCAAAACACCGAAAATTGCCAATTTAACGATCTACGTGACTTTTATATAGTAATCTTCAAAAAGACAAAATTTTGGAAGTTTAACGAACTTCCTGACTTTTATGTAGTATAACACACGAAAATCTACCAAAATACCAATGTATACAAGCTTAACTAACTTCGTGACTTCTATATAGTATATCACACGAAAATCAACCAAAATACAAAACTTTGCAAGTTTAAGGAGCTTCGTGACTTTTATGTATTATATCACACGAAAAACTTCGTGACTTCTATATAGTATATCACACGAAAATCGTCAAAAAGACAAAATATTGCAAGTTTAATGAATTTCGTGACTTTTATGTATTATATCACACGAAAAACTTCATAGATACCAATATTTTCAAGTTTAACGAACTTCGTGACTTTTATATAGTATAACACAAAAAAATCTTCCAAAATACCAAACTTTGAAAGATTAACGTACTTCGTGACTTTTGTGTAGTATAGCACACTTAAATCTTCCAAAATACCAATGTATCCAGTTTTAATAAACTTTGTGAATGTTATGTAGTATAACACACGAAAATCTTCCAAAATACCAAAGTTTGTAAATTTAACGAACTTCGTGACTTTTATGTAGTGTAACACACGAAAATCTTTAAAAAGACCAAATTTTCCAAGTTTAACGAACTTCGTGACCTTTATGTTGTATAGCGCACGAGAATCTTCCAATATACAAATGTATGCAAGTTTAACGAACTTCGTGTATTTTATGTAGTATATCACACGAAAATTAACAAAAATACCAAACTTTGCAAGTATATGGAACTTCGTGACATTTATGTAGTATAGCACAAGAAAATCTTCCAAAATATAAATGTATACAAGTTTATCGAACTTCGTGTATTTTATGTAGTATAGCACACGAAAATCTTCCAAAATACCAAAGTTTGCAAGTTTAACGAACTTCGTGCCTTTTATGTAGTATAGCGCACAAAAATCTTTGAAAAGACCAAATTTTGCCAGTTTAACGATCTTCGTCAATTTTATGTAGTATACCATAAGAAAATATTCAAAAATATAAGTCTATGCAAGCTTACCTAACTTCGTGACTATTCAGTAGTATATAACACAGAAATTATCCAGTTTAAGGAACTTCGTGACTTTTATGTAGTATAGAACACGAAAAATCTTCAAAAAGATTAAAATTTCCATTTTAACGAACGTTGTGACTTTCATGTAGTATAGCACACGGAAATCTTCCAAATTACTAATGTATGCAAGTTTAACGATATTTTATGTAGTATAGCACACAAAAATCTTCCAAAATACCAAAGTTTTCAAGTTTAACGAACTTCGTGACTTTTATATAGTAATCTTCAAAAATACCAAATTTGGAAGTTTAACAAACTTCCTGACTTTTATGTAGTACAGCACACGAAAAACTTCATAAATACTAATGTTTACAAGTTTAACGAACTTCGTGACTTTTATATAGTATAGCACAAAAAAGTCTTCCAAAATACCAAACTTTGCAAGATTAGCAAACTAAACTCTTCCAAATTACCAGTGTATGCACTTTTAACAAACTTTGTGAATGTTGTGTAGTATATAGCACACGAAAATCTTCCAAAATACCGAAGTTTGTAAATTTAACGAACTTTGTGACTTTTATGTAGTATAACACACGAAAATCTTCAAAAAGACCAAATTTTCCAAGTTTAACGAACTTCGTGACTGTTATGTGGTATAGCACACGAGAATCTTCCAAAATACTAATGTATGCAAGTTTAACCAACTTCGTGTATTTTGTGTAGTATAGCACACAAATATATTCCAAAATACCAATGTATGCAAGTTTAACAAACTTTGTGAATGTTATGTAGTATAACACATGAAAATCTTCCGAAATACCAAATTTATAAGTTTAATGAACTTCATGACTTTTATGTAGTATAACACACGAAAATCTTCCAAAATACTAATGTATACAAGCTTAATTAATTTCGTGTATTTCATATAGTATATCACACGAAAATTAACCAATATACAGAACTTTGTAAGTTTAAAAAACTTCGTGACTTTTATGTATTATAGCACAACAAAATCTTCAAAAAGACAAAATTTTGTAAGTTTAACAAACTTAGTGAATTTTATGAAGTATAACACGCGAAAATCTTCAAAAAGTCCAATGCATACAAGCTTAACTAACTTCGTAACTTTTATGTAGTATAACACACACAAATCTTCAAAAAGACCAATTTCTCCATGTTTAATAAACTTCGTGACTTTTATGAAGTATAGCACACACAAATCTTCCAAAATTCTAATGTATGCAAGTTTTACGAAATTCGTGTATTTTATGTAGTATAGCAAACAAAAATCTTCCTAAATATAAAAGTTTTCAAGTTTAACGAACTTCCTGACTTTTATGTAGTATAGCACATGAAAATCTTCAAAAAGGCTAAAATTTTGAAGTTTAACGAACTTTATGACTTTTATGTCGTATAGCACCCAAAAATCTTTAAAAAGACCAAAATATGAAAGTTTAACGAACTTCAAGACTTGTATGTAGTATAGCACGCGGAAAATCTTCGAAATTACAAATGTATGCAAGTTTGACGAACTTCAGGTATTTTATGTAGTATAGCACACGGAAATCGTCCAAAATACCAAAGTTTGCAAGTTTAATGAACTTTGTCACTTTTATATAGTATAGCACACGAAAATCTTTGAAAAGACCAAAATACAAATGAATGCAAGCGTACCTAACTTCGTGACTTTTAAGTAGTATATAACACGAAAGTCATACAAAATTCCGAACTTTACAAGTTTAAGGAACTTTGTGACTTTTATTTAGTATAGCACACAGAAAAATCTTCAAAAACACCAAATTTTGCCTGTTTAACGATCTTCTTGACTTTTATGTAGTATAGCACACGAAAATCTTCCAAAATACCAAAGTATACAAGCTTAACTAACTTCGTGACTTTTATGTAGTATATCAAACGAAAATCAACCAGAATACAAAACTTTGCAAGTTTAAGGAGCTTCGTGACTTTTATGTAGAATAGCACACGAAAATCTTCAAAAGTCAAAATGTTGTAAGTTTAATAAACTTCGTGACTTTTATGTAGTGTAACAAGCGAAAATCTTCAAAAAGACCAAATTTTCCAAATTTAACGAACTTCGTGACTTTCATGTAGTATAGCATACCAAAATCTTCCAAAATACTAATGTATGCAAGTGTAGTGATCTTCGTGACTTTTATATAGTATAGCGCACGAAAATCATTCGAAATACTAATGTATGAAAGCTCACCTAAGTTCGTGACTTTTAAGTAGTATATAACACGAAAATCATCCAAAATTCCAATTTTGCAAGTTTAAGGAAATTCGTGACTTTTATATAGTATAGCATACAAAAATAATTAAAAAGAGCAAATTTTGTAAGTTAAACAAACTTCATGACTTTTATGTAGTATATCCAACAAAAAACTTCTAAAATACCGATGTTTTCAGGTTTAACGAATTTCGTGACTTTTAAATAGTATAGCACAAGAAAATCTTCCAAAATACCAATTTTGCAAGTTTAAGGAACTTCGTGACTTTATAGTGTAGCACACGAAGATATTTAAAAAGACTAAATTTTGTAAGTTTAACGAACTTCATGACTTTGATGTAGTATATCTAACGAAAAACTTCTAAAATACCAATGTATTCAGGTTTATCAAATTTTGTGACTTTTATATAGTATAGGACACGAAAATTTTCCAAAATACCAAATTTGCAAGTTTAACGAATTTCGTGACTTTAAGGAAGTATGAACACGAAAATCTTCCAAAGTACCAACGTATGCAAGTTTAACAAGCTTTATGACTGTTATGTAGTATAGCACATGAAAATCTTCCAAAATACCAAAGTTTGTAAGTTTAACGAACTTCGTGACTTTTATGTAGTACCGAACACGAAATCTTCAAAAAGACCATATTACCAAGTTTAACGAATATCGTTACTTTTATGTAGTATAGCACACGAAAATCTTTGAAAAGATCAAATTTTGCCGGTTTAATGATCTTCGTAAATTTTATGCAGTATACCATAAGAAAATATTACAAAATACCAATGTATGCAAGCTTACCTAACTTCGTGACTTTTGAATAGTATATAATACGGAAATCATCCATAATTCCAAAGTTTGCAAGTTTAACGAACTTCTTTACTTTTATATAGTATAGCACACGAAAATCAACCAAAATACAAAACTTTGCAAGTTTAAGGAACTTCGTGTGTTTTATGTAGTATGGAATACAAAAATCTTCAAAATACAAAAAAATGCAAGTTTAATGAACTTCATGACTTTGATGTAGTATATCACACGAAAAACTTCATAAATACCAATATTTTTGAAGTTTAACGAACTTCGTGACATTTATATAGTAATGCACAAAAAAATCTTCCAAAATACCAAATTTGCAAGATTAACGTACTTTGTGACTTTTGTGTAGTATAGCACACTAAAATCTTCAAAAATACAATTTATGCAGTTTTAACAAACTTTGTGAAAGTCATGTAGTATAGCACACGAAAATATTCCAAAATACCAATGTTTGTAAATTTAATGAATTTTGTGACTTTTAAGTAGTGTAACACACGAAAATAATCAAAAGACCAAATTTTCCAAGTTTAATGAACTTTTATTTTGTATAGCGACGAGAATCTTCCAAAGTACTAATGTATACAAGTTTAATAAACTTCGTGTATTTTATGTAGTATATCACACAAAAACCAACAAAAATACCAAAGTTTAATGAACTTCGTGACTTTTTTTTAGTATAGCATAGGAAAATCTTCCAAAATACAAAGGTATACAAGTTTATCGAACTTCGTGTATTTTATGTAGTATAGCTCACGAAAATCTTCCAAAATACCAAAGTTTGCAAGTTTAATGAACTTCGTGACTTTTATAAAGTATAGCGCATGAAAATCTCTGAAAAGGCCAAATTATGCCAGTTTAACGATCTTCATGAATTTTATGTAGTATACCGTAAGAAAATCTTCCAAAATACGAATATATGCAAGCTTACCTAACTTCTTGATTTTTAAGTAGTATATATTACAGAGATCATTCAAAATTCCAAACTTTGCAAGTTTAAGGAACTTCGTGACTTTAATGTAGTATATCACACGAAAAACTTCTAAAATACCAATGTAATCAAGTTTAACGAACTACGTTTCTATTATATTGTATAGCACACAAAAATCTTCCATAATACCAAACTTTGCAAGTTTAACGAACTTCGTGAATTTTATACAGTATAGCACATGAAAATCATCCAAAATACCAAAGTTTTTAAGTTTAACGAACTTCGTGACTTTTATGTAGTATAGAACACGAAAAATCTTCAAAAAGAACAAATTTTGCCACTTTAACGATCTTCGTGACTTTTATGTAGTATAGTACACGGAAATCTTCAAAAAGACCAAATTTTGCCAGTTTAACGATCTTCGTGACTTTTATGTAGTATAGCACACGAAAATCTTCCAAAATACCAATGTATACGAGCTTAACTAACTTTGTCACTTTTATGTAGTATATCACACGAAAATCAACCAAAATACAAAACTTTGCAAGTTTAAGGAACTTCGTGAGTTTTATGTGGTATTGTGAGATATTGGATCGAACTCTAGTATGGTCGAAGGGTAGCTTCTTGGTTCGTCATTTCGACATGGTTAATCATGATGTCGAAGGTTGCTCACATGCTGGTGTCGAAGTGTGCATGCTGTAGTCGAAGATGGGTCGAGCATGCAGGTGTCGAAGATGCTAGGGTTATTAGCATGTTAAATTAGGTTTTAGTGTTTAAACCTTAATTTGTAAAGTTAGCTTGTTTATTAAGTTGGCTTGAGTAATGGGCCTTGTGGAAAACGCCCATTAGTTAGTATGTTAGGTTTTATTATAAATAGCATACTAGTCTCTCATCATTGTAAAGCTGCAAATCCTAATTTAGGGTGAGAGAGGTTATTTGTTATTCTTGTAAACTTGTAATATTGTCTTAAGAGAAAGTAAAAGAATAACAGTTATAACCAATTCTTTTCTCTTCCCTAACTCCCTATTATATTTTGTTCTTGACATTGTTTTTCACAACAAATTGGTGCGGTGAGCGTGGAGAAGATGCCGTCAACAAAGTATGAGATTGAAAAGTTCACCGGAGTGAATGATTTCGGTCTGTGGCGCTTGAAGATGAAAGCCCTACTGGTTCAGTAGGGTTGTTTGGAAGCGTTGAAGGGAGAGGCAGCCATGAATGCTGCATTAACGGCAGCGGAGAAGACGACTATGATCGAGAAGGCACACAACGCAATTTTGTTGAGCCTTGGTGATAAGGGTCTCAGACAGGTATCAAAGGAGACGACGGCATCAGGGTTATGGGCAAAACTTCAAGTTTGTATATGACCAAATCGCTGGTAAATCGACTCTACCTGAAGCAGGCTTTGTATTCATTCAACAAACTGATTCTTGATTTTGAAAATATTAATGTAAAGATCGATGATGAAGATCAAACACTGTTACTATTGTGCGCTTTGCCTCGATCACATGCTCACTTCAAATAAACTCTCCTGTATGGAAGGGATTCCCTAACCTTTGAAGAAGTTCAATCAACCCTATATTCAAAGGATCTGAACGAACGAAAGGAGCATAAACCTTCGACTGTTGGCGAAGGTTTGGCCGTTAAAGGAAAACTCTTACGAAAGAATGGTAAGTTCGACAAGAAGGGCAAAAGCCAGTCGAAGTCTTACAGTGGCGAAGCATCTAGCATTCAATGCTATCATTGTAAAAAGGAGGGTCACACAAGAAAGGTGTGCCCTGAACGCCTGAAAGATCATGGAGGTAAGGATAATGGCAATGCAGCCATTGTTCAAGATGATTTTGAATCATCTGATGTTCTTGTGGTTTCAAGCAGTGACTCGAGAAGAGAGTGGATTATGGATTCAGGTTGCACTTGGCACATGACTCCAAACAAAGACTTGTTCGAGGAATTATGTGATAAAGATGATGGATCAGTATTGCTGGGAAACAACAAGGCTTGCAAGATTGCAGGTGTTGGATCTATGAGATTCAAGCTCCATGATGAGTCAATAAGGTTGTTGACTGAAGTCAGGTATGTTCCTGATTTGAAGAGAAATATGCTTTCTCTTGGTGAATTCGACAAGAATGGATATGTTTTCCAAGGAGAGAAAAGTATCCTAAGAGTCATGAAGGGTTCGAAGGAAGTCTTGAGAGGCGTGAAGAAACAAGGCTTGTATACCCTTGAGGCTGAAGTTGTAAGTGGTTTGACAAATGTTGCATCCACGAAACCATTCTCGAAGACAGAAATTTGGCACATGAGGTTGGGCCATGTCAGTGAAAGGGGTCTGGTCGAATTAGGGAAACAAAATCTGCTTGGTGGAGACAAAGTCGAAAAGCTGAAGTTTTGTGAACCTTGTATACTTGGAAAATCTTGCAGAGTGAAGTTCAACAAAGGCAAACAAAGAACACATGGATCCCTTGACTACATCTATGATGATCTTTGGGGGCCTGCAAGGTGTGCATCATATTCTGGGGCGAGGTATTTCCTATCCATAGTAGATGATTATTGCAGAAAATTATGGGTATTCATCCAGAAGACTAAGGATGAATCTTTTGAGAATTTCAAAAGTTGGAAGACTCTGGTAGAAAATCAGACTGACAGGAAGGTCAAGAGGTTGAGAACCGATAATGGCCTTGAATTTTGCAATGAGGCGTTCGACAGTTTTTGTGCGGGCTCTGGTATTGCAAGGCACAAAACTACTGCAGGTACTCCACAACAAAATGGTTTGGATGAAAGGTTTAATCGAACTATTTTGGAGAGAGTCAGATGCATGTTGACTAGTGCGGGATTAAAGAAGGTGTTCTGGGCTGAGGCTGTTTCGACAGCAACATATCTGATAAACAGATGTCCTTCGACAGCGTTAGATATGAAGACACCTGAAGAAGTTTGGTCGGGACATCCACCTGATCTCGACAAACTGATAGTATTTGGCTGCGTAGCCTATGCTCACATTAGGCAAGACAAGGTCGAACCTAGAGCTCTGAAATGCATGTTCATGGGATACCCTGAAGGAGTCAAAGCTTATAGGCTATGGTTCCTAGAGCCAGGTCATAGGAGGTGTATCACCAGTCGAGATGTAGTTTTCAATGAAGCTGAAATGGATTTTAAGAAAATTGTTGATGTTGGTCGAAGTACAGCAATATCTGATGAAGAGCTGGAACAGGTAGAGATTCCTGTTGAGGTGGAGCATGTTGATGCTGAATTGCATATCCCTGCTGAAGTCGAAGAAGAAGCAGATGCTGAGGAAGTTGAGGAAACTGACGATGACTACCTATTGTCGAGAGATAGGTCGAGAATAGTCATCAAGGGACCTCAGAGACTTGGGTATGTAGATCTTATAGCTTATGCCTTAATCTCTGCAAGCGAGGTTCTATATGAAGAACCTAGAGACTACAAGGAAGTTATGAGGAGTCAAAATAGGACTGAATGGCTGAAGGCCATGGATGATGAGATGAAATCTCTTCATGATAATCATACTTGGGAACTGATCAAGAAACCTGCTGGGGCAAGCTTAGTCAGCTGTAAATGGATTTTCAAAGTTAAGGAAGGAATTGAAGGAGTGACGTCGAAAAGATACAAGGCAAGGTTAGTTGCAAGGGGTTTCACTCAGAAAGAAGGTGTCGACTTCAATGATGTGTTTTCTCCTGTTGTGAAGCATAGGTCCATTCGAATGTTGCTTGCCATGGTGGCACAGCTTGATCTTGAACTAGAATAGATGGATGTGAAGACTGCGTTCTTGTATGGTGATCTAGATGAAACGATCCTGATGAGGCAACCTGAAGGGTATGTCGAAAAGGGGAAGGAAGATTATGTGTGCAAGTTAAAGAGATCTTTGTATGGGCTGAAAAAATCTCCTCGACAGTGGAAAAGGAGATTCGACAAGTTCATGGCACGCATAAGTTTCATTAGAAGTCAGTTCGACCACTGCGTTTACTTCAGATTTTGACCTGGTAATTCATTTGTTATTTTGTTTCTTTATGTGGATGATATTCTCATAGCAAGCAACAATGTTGAAGATGTGACGAGGGTGAAGGCTGAACTCAATAAGGAGTTCGATATGAAGGATCTGGGAGCTGCTTCCAGGATTCTTGGAATTGACATTCGAGAGATAGAAAGAAGTCGAAGTTATGCTTATCTCAAGAGGCATATCTACGGAAGATTCTCGAAAAGTTTGGTATGTCGAATTCGATGCCAGTTGTGACTCCAACAAACCCTCAATTCAAGCTAAGTGTTGATCAGTGTCCCAGTACTGATGTCGAAAGAGCCTATATGAATAGTATCCCATATGCTAATATAGTTGGTTCTTTGATGTATGCTATGATCTGTACCAGACCCGACATAGCATATGCAGTAAGTCTTGTAAGCAGGTACATGGCGAACCTTGGAAAGGCTCACTGGCAAGCATTGAAGTGGATTTTAAGGTACATAAATGGGTCTCTGAATAGAGTCCTACTTTATGGTGGAGCCTTGGGTGAAGATAGTAAAGAAGTAATTGAAGGATATGTCGACTCTGATTATGCAGGGTGTATGGATTCCAGAAAATCTATTTCTGGATATGTTTTCACTATGTTTGGCAATGCAATTAGTTGGAAAGCAACACTTCACAAGGTTGTTGCTCTATCAACCAGTGAAGCGGAATATATTGCCCTAACTGAAGCTGTGAAAGAAGCATTATGGCTTGAAGGTTTTGCGAAGGAGCTGAAACTTCAAGGTCGAGGTATCACAGTTAAATGTGATAGTCAAAGTGCAATACACTTGTCGAAGAATTCAGCCTATCATGAGCGAACTATGCACATTAATGTGAGGCTGCATTTCGTCAGAGGAGTGATCGAGCGTGGAGAAGTCCAAGTGCTGAAGGTTTCGACTGAAGACAATGCTGCTGATATGATCACCAAGACATTGCCGAGTTGCAAGTTTTTCCACTGTATGTAGTTGATAAAGCTGCATGAATAAAGCTAGTTTGTTCCCTTGATGTTGTAGAGTTAGGTCCAAGGTGGACATTTGTGAGATATTGGATTGAACTCTACTATGGTCGAAGGGTAGCTTCTTGGTTCGACAGTTCGACATGGTTAAGCATGAAGTCAAAGGTTGCTCACATGCTGGTGTCAAAGTGTGCATGCTGTAGTCGAAGATGGGTCGAGCATGCAGGTGTCGAAGGTGCTAGGGTTATTAGCATGTTGAATTAGGTTTTAGTGTTTAAACCCTAATTTGTAAAGTTAGCTTGTTTATTAAGTTGGCTTGGGTAATGGGCCTTGTGGAAAAAGCCCATTAGTTAGTATGTTAGGTTTTATTATAAATAGCATACTAGTCTCTCATCATTGTAAAGCTGCAAATCCTAATTTAGGGTGAGAGAGGTTATTTGTTATTCTTGTAAACTTGTAATCTTGTTTTAAGAGAAAGTAAAAGAATAGCAGTTATAACCAATTCTTCTTCTCTTCCCTAATTCCCTATTATATTTTGTTCTTGACATCGTTTTTCACAACAGGTATAGCACACGAAAATCTTTAAAAAGACAAAATTTTGTAAGTTTAACGAACTTCGTGACTTTTATATAGTATAGCACAAAAAAATCTTCCAAAATACTAAACTTTGCAAGATTAACGAACTTTGTGACTTTTGTGTAAGTATAGCACATCAAAATCTTCCAAAATAACAATGTATGCAATTTTAACAAACTTTGGGTATGTTATGTATCATAGCACACGAAAATCTTTAAAAAGACAAAATTTTGTAAGTTTAACGAACTTCGTGACTTTTATATAGTATAGCACAAAAAAATCTTCCAAAATACTAAACTTTGCAAGATTAACGAACTTTGTGACTTTTGTGTAAGTATAGCACATCAAAATCTTCCAAAATAACAATGTATGCAATTTTAACAAACTTTGGGTATGTTATGTATCATAGCACATGTAAATCTTCAAATATACCAAAGTTTGTAAATTTAACGAACTTCGTGACTTTTATGTAGTTTAACACACATAAATCTTCAAAAGGACCAAACTTTCCATGTTTAACGAATTCGCGACTAGTATGTAGTATAGCATACGATAATCTTTCAAAATACTAATTTATGCAAGTGTAGCAAACTTCGTGACTTCCAAAATACAAATGTATACAAGTTTAACGAACTTCCTGTATTTTGTGTAGTATAGCTCACGAAAATCTTTGAAAAGATCAAATTTTTCCAGTTTAACGATCTTCGTGAGTTTTATGTAGTATACCATAAGAAAGTCTTACAAAATACCAATGTATGCAAGCTTACCTAACTTCGTGACTTTTAAGTAGTATATAACACAAAAATCATCCAAAATTCCAAACTTAGCAAGTTTAAGGAACTTCGTGACTTTTATGTAGTATATCCAACGAAAAACTTCTAAAATAC
Organism: Vicia villosa; assembly: GCF_029867415.1. Lineage (NCBI taxonomy): Eukaryota > Viridiplantae > Streptophyta > Magnoliopsida > Fabales > Fabaceae > Vicia > Vicia villosa. Next base: position 9,968,275 of record NC_081185.1, read on the forward strand.
CAATGTTTTCAGGTTTAGCGAATTTTGTGACTTTTAAATACCAATTTTGCAAGTTTAAGGAACTTCGTGACCTTTATATAGAATTGCACACGGAAATATTTAAAAAGACTAAATTTTCTAAGTTTAACGAACTTCATGACTTTGATGTAGTATATCCAACGAAAAACTTCTAAAATACCAATGTATTCCAGTTTAACAAATTTTGTGACTTTTATATAGTATAGCACACGAAAATTTACCAAAATACCGAATTTTCAAGTTTAACGAATTTCGTGACTTTTAGGAAGTATGAACACGAATATCTTCTAAAGTACCAACTTATGCAAGTTTAACAAGCTTTGTGACTGTTATGAAGTATAGCACATGAAAATCTTCCAAAATACCAAAGTTTGTAAGTTTAGCGAACTTCGTGACTTTTATGTAGTACCTAACACGAAATCTTCAAAAAGACCATATTACCAAGTTTAACGAACATCGATACCTTTATGTAGTACAACACACGAAAATATTCAAGAATACAAATGTATGCAATTTTAATGAACTTAGTGTATTTTATGTAGTATAGCACATGAAAATCATCCAAAATACCAAAGTTTAAGGAACTTCGTGACTTTTATGTAGTATAGCACACAAAAATTAACAAAAATACAAAACTTTGCAAGTTTAAGGAACTTCGTGAGTTTTATGTAGTATAGCACACGAAAACCTCCAAAAATACAAAATTTTGTAAGTTTAACGAACTTCGTAACTTTTATATAGTATAGCACAAAAAAATATTCGAAAATACCAAACTTTGCAAGTTTAACGAACTTTGTGACTTTTGTGTAAGTATAGCACATCAAAATCTTCCAAACAACCTTTGTAAGCAAGTTTAATATACTTTGTGAATGTTATGTATCATTAGACATGTAAATCTTCCAATATACCAAAGTTTGTAAATATAACGAACTTCGTGACTTTTATGTAGTATAGCACACAAAAATCTTTGAAAAGATCAAATTTTGCCGGTTTAACGATCTTCTTGAATTTTATGTAGTATACCATAAGAAAATATTACAAAATACCAATGTGTGCAAGCTTACCTAACTTCGTGACTTTTATGTAGTATAACACACGAATTATCTTCAAATAGACCAAATTTCGTAACTTTAACGAACTTCATGACTTTGATGTAGTATATCACACGAAAAACTTCTAAAATACAATGTAATCAAGTTTAATGAATTTCGTGACTTTTATATAGTATAGCACACAAAAATCTTCCAAAATACCAAACTTTGCAATTTTAACGAACTTCGTGAATTTTATGTAGTATAGCACACGAAAATCTTCAAAAAGAGCAAATTTTTCCAGTTTAACGATCATCGTGACATTTATGAAGTATAGCACACGAAAATCTTCCAAAATACCAATGTATACAAGCTTAACTAACTTAGTGACTTCTATGTAGTATATCACACGATAATCAACCAAAATACAAAACTTTGCCAGTTTAAGGAGCTTCGTGAGTTTTATGTTGTATAGCACACGGAAATCTTCAAAAAGACAAAATATTGCAAGTTTAATGAACTTCGTGACTTTTATGTAGTATATCACACGAAAAACTTCATAAATACCAATACTTTCTAGTTTAACGAACATCGTGACTTTTATATAGTATAGCACAAAAAAACATCTAAAATACCAAACTTTGCAAGACTAACGTACTTCGTGACTTTTGTGTGGTATAGCACACTAAGATCTTCTAAAATACCACTGTATGTAGTTTTAAAAACTTTGTGAATGTTATGTAGTATAGCACACGAAAATCTTCCAAAATACCAAAGTTTGTAAATTTATCGAACTTCATGACTTTCATGTAGTGTAACACACGAAAATCTTCAAAAAGAGCAAATTTCCCAAGTTTAACGAACTTCGTGACCTTTATGTTGTATAGCGCACGAGAATCTACCAAAATACTAATGCATGGCAGTTTAACGAACTTTGTGTATTTTATGTAGTATATCACACGAAAATAAAAAAATACCAAACTTTGCGATTATATGGAACTTTGTGACTTTGATGTAGTGTAGCACACAAAAATCTTCCAAAATACAAATGAATACTAGTTTAAAGAACTTCTTGTATTTTATGTAGTATAGCTCACGAAAGTCTTCCAAAATACCAAAGGTTGCAAGTTTAACGAACTTCGTGACTTTTATTTAGTATAGCGCACGAAAATCATTGAAAAGACCAAATTTGGCCAGTTTAGCGATCTTCGTGAATTTTAAGTAGTATACCATAAGAAAATATTCCAAAATACCAACGTATGCAAGCTTACCTAACTTCGTGACTTTTATGTAGTATATAACACGGAAATCATCCAAAATTCTAAACTTTGCAAGTTTAAGGAACTTCGTGTCTTTTATGTAGTATAGCACACAAAAATCTTTTAAAAGACCAATTTTTGTAAGTTTAACAAACTTCATGACTTTGATGTAGTATATCACACGAAAAACTTCTAAAATACCAATGTAATCAAGTTTAACGAACTTCATGACTTTTATATAGTATATAGCACACGAAAATCTTCCAAAATACCAAACTTTGCAAGTTTAACCAACTTCTTGAATTTTATGCAGTATAGCACACGAAAATCTTCCAAAATACCAATGTAATATAGCACATGAAAATCTTCCAAAATACCAAAGTTTGTAAGTTTAACGAACTTCGTGACTTTTATGTAGTATAGAACAAGAAAAATCCTCAAAAGACCAAAATTTCCAAGTTTAACGAACGTCGTGACTTTTATGTAGTATAGCACACGAAAATATTCCAAAATACCAAAGTTGGTAAGTTTAACAAACTTCGTGACTTTTATGTAGTATAGCACACGTAATTCTTCAAAAAGAGCAAATTTTTCCAGTTTAACGATCATCGTGACATTTATGTAGTATAGCACACGAAAATCTTCCAAAATACCAATGTATACAAGCTTAACTAACTTCGTGACTTCTATGTAGTATATCACACGATAATCAACCAAAATACAAAACTTTGCCAGTTTAAGGAGCTTCGTGAGTTTTATGTTGTATAGCACACGGAAATCTTCAAAAAGACAAAATATTGCAAGTTTAATGAACTTCGTGACTTTTATGTAGTATATCACACGAAAAACTTCATAAATACCAATACTTTCTAGTTTAACGAACATCGTGACTTTTATATAGTATAGCACAAAAAAACTTCTAAAATACCAAACTTTGCAAGACTAACGTACTTCGTGACTTTTGTGTAGTATAGCACACTAAGATCTTCTAAAATACCACTATATGTAGTTTTAACAAACTTTGTGAATGTTATGTAGTATAGCACACGAAAATCTTCCAAAATACCAAAGTTTGTAAATTTATCGAACTTCATGACTTTCATGTAGTGTAACACACGAAAATCTTCAAGAAGAGCAAATTTCCCAAGTTTAATGAACTTCGTGACCTTTATGTTGTATAGCGCACGAGAATCTACCAAAATACTAATGCATGGCAGTTTAACGAACTTTGTGTATTTTATGTAGTATATCACACGAAAATAAAAAAATACCAAACTTTGCGATTATATGGAACTTTGTGACTTTGATGTAGTGTAGCACACAAAAATCTTCCAAAATACAAATGAATACAAGTTTAAAGAACTTCGTGTATTTATGTAGTATAGCTCACGAAAGTCTTCCAAAATACCAAAGCTTGCAAGTTTAACGAACTTCGTGACTTTTATTTAGTATAGCGCACGAAAATCATTGAAAAGACCAAATTTTGCCAGTTTAGCGATCTTCGTGAATTTTAAGTAGTATACCATAAGAAAATATTCCAAAATACCAATGTATGCAAGCTTACCTAACTTCGTGACTTTTATGTAGTATATAACACGGAAATCATCCAAAATTCCAAACTTTGCAAGTTTAAGGAACTTCGTGTCTTTTATGTAGTATAGCACACAAAAATCTTTAAAAAGACCAATTTTTGTAAGTTTAACAAACTTCATGACTTTGATGTAGTATATCACACGAAAAACTTCTAAAATACCAATGTAATCAAGTTTAACGAACTTCATGACTTTTATATAGTATATAGCACACGAAAATCTTCCAAAATACCAAACTTTGCAAGTTTAACCAACTTCTTGAATTTTATGCAGTATAGCACACGAAAATCTTCCAAAATACCAATGTAATATAGCACATGAAAATCTTCCAAAATACCAAAGTTTGTAAGTTTAACGAACTTCGTGACTTTTATGTAGTATAGAACAAGAAAAATCCTCAAAAAGACCAAAATTTCCAAGTTTAACGAACGTCGTGACTTTTATGTAGTATAGCACACGAAAATATTCCAAAATACCAAAGTTGGTAAGTTTAACAAACTTCGGTGACTTTTATGTAGTATAGCACACGTAATTCTTCAAAAAGAGCAAATTTTTCCAGTTTAACGATCATCGTGACATTTATGTAGTATAGCACACGAAAATCTTCCAAAATACCAATGTATACAAGCTTAACTAACTTCGTGACTTCTATGTAGTATATCACACGATAATCAACCAAAATACAAAACTTTGCCAGTTTAAGGAGCTTCGTGAGTTTTAAGTTGTATAGCACACGGAAATCTTCAAAAAGACAAAATATTGCAAGTTTAATGAACTTCGTGACTTTTATGTAGTATATCACACGAAAAACTTCATAAATACCAATACTTTCTAGTTTAACGAACATCGTGACTTTTATATAGTATAGCACAAAAAAACTTCTAAAATACCAAACTTTGCAAGACTAACGTACTTCGTGACTTTTGTGTAGTATAGCACACTAAGATCTTCTAAAATACCACTATATGTAGTTTTAACAAACTTTGTGAATGTTATGTAGTATAGCACACGAAAATCTTCCAAAATACCAAAGTTTGTAAATTTATCGAACTTCATGACTTTCATGTAGTGTAACACACGAAAATCTTCAAGAAGAGCAAATTTCCCAAGTTTAATGAACTTCGTGACCTTTATGTTGTATAGCGCACGAGAATCTACCAAAATACTAATGCATGGCAGTTTAACGAACTTTGTGTATTTTATGTAGTATATCACACGAAAATAAAAAAATACCAAACTTTGCGATTATATGGAACTTTGTGACTTTGATGTAGTGTAGCACACAAAAATCTTCCAAAATACAAATGAATACAAGTTTAAAGAACTTCGTGTATTTATGTAGTATAGCTCACGAAAGTCTTCCAAAATACCAAAGCTTGCAAGTTTAACGAACTTCGTGACTTTTATTTAGTATAGCGCACGAAAATCATTGAAAAGACCAAATTTTGCCAGTTTAGCGATCTTCGTGAATTTTAAGTAGTATACCATAAGAAAATATTCCAAAATACCAATGTATGCAAGCTTACCTAACTTCGTGACTTTTATGTAGTATATAACACGGAAATCATCCAAAATTCCAAACTTTGCAAGTTTAAGGAACTTCGTGTCTTTTATGTAGTATAGCACACAAAAATCTTTAAAAAGACCAATTTTTGTAAGTTTAACAAACTTCATGACTTTGATGTAGTATATCACACGAAAAACTTCTAAAATACCAATGTAATCAAGTTTAACGAACTTCATGACTTTTATATAGTATATAGCACACGAAAATCTTCCAAAATACCAAACTTTGCAAGTTTAACCAACTTCTTGAATTTTATGCAGTATTAGCACATGAAAATCTTCCAAAATACCAATGTAATATAGCACATGAAAATCTTCCAAAATACCAAAGTTTGTAAGTTTAACGAACTTCGTGACTTTTATGTAGTATAGAACAAGAAAAATCCTCAAAAAGACCAAAATTTCCAAGTTTAACGAACGTCGTGACTTTTATGTAGTATAGCACACGAAAATATTCCAAAATACCAAAGTTGGTAAGTTTAACAAACTTCGGTGACTTTTATGTAGTATAGCACACGTAATTCTTCAAAAAGAGCAAATTTTTCCAGTTTAACGATCATCGTGACATTTATGTAGTATAGCACACGAAAATCTTCCAAAATACCAATGTATACAAGCTTAACTAACTTCGTGACTTCTATGTAGTATATCACACGATAATCAACCAAAATACAAAACTTTGCCAGTTTAAGGAGCTTCGTGAGTTTTAAGTTGTATAGCACACGGAAATCTTCAAAAAGACAAAATATTGCAAGTTTAATGAACTTCGTGACTTTTATGTAGTATATCACACGAAAAACTTCATAAATACCAATACTTTCTAGTTTAACGAACATCGTGACTTTTATATAGTATAGCACAAAAAAACTTCTAAAATACCAAACTTTGCAAGACTAACGTACTTCGTGACTTTTGTGTAGTATAGCACACTAAGATCTTCTAAAATACCACTATATGTAGTTTTAACAAACTTTGTGAATGTTATGTAGTATAGCACACGAAAATCTTCCAAAATACCAAAGTTTGTAAATTTATCGAACTTCATGACTTTCATGTAGTGTAACACACGAAAATCTTCAAGAAGAGCAAATTTCCCAAGTTTAATGAACTTCGTGACCTTTATGTTGTATAGCGCACGAGAATCTACCAAAATACTAATGCATGGCAGTTTAACGAACTTTGTGTATTTTATGTAGTATATCACACGAAAATAAAAAAATACCAAACTTTGCGATTATATGGAACTTTGTGACTTTGATGTAGTGTAGCACACAAAAATCTTCCAAAATACAAATGAATACAAGTTTAAAGAACTTCGTGTATTTATGTAGTATAGCTCACGAAAGTCTTCCAAAATACCAAAGCTTGCAAGTTTAACGAACTTCGTGACTTTTATTTAGTATAGCGCACGAAAATCATTGAAAAGACCAAATTTTGCCAGTTTAGCGATCTTCGTGAATTTTAAGTAGTATACCATAAGAAAATAATCCAAAATACCAATGTATGCAAGCTTACCTAACTTCGTGACTTTTATGTAGTATATAACACGGAAATCATCCAAAATTCCAAACTTTGCAAGTTTAAGGAACTTCGTGTCTTTTATGTAGTATAGCACACAAAAATCTTTAAAAAGACCAATTTTTGTAAGTTTAACAAACTTCATGACTTTGATGTAGTATATCACACGAAAAACTTCTAAAATACCAATGTAATCAAGTTTAACGAACTTCATGACTTTTATATAGTATATAGCACACGAAAATCTTCCAAAATACCAAACTTTGCAAGTTTAACCAACTTCTTGAATTTTATGCAGTATTAGCACATGAAAATCTTCCAAAATACCAATGTAATATAGCACATGAAAATCTTCCAAAATACCAAAGTTTGTAAGTTTAACGAACTTCGTGACTTTTATGTAGTATAGAACAAGAAAAATCCTCAAAAAGACCAAAATTTCCAAGTTTAACGAACGTCGTGACTTTTATGTAGTATAGCACACGAAAATATTCCAAAATACCAAATTGGTAAGTTTAACAAACTTCGGTGACTTTTATGTAGTATAGCACACGTAATTCTTCAAAAAGAGCAAATTTTTCCAGTTTAACGATCATCGTGACATTTATGTAGTATAGCACACGAAAATCTTCCAAAATACCAATGTATACAAGCTTAACTAACTTCGTGACTTCTATGTAGTATATCACACGATAATCAACCAAAATACAAAACTTTGCCAGTTTAAGGAGCTTCGTGAGTTTTAAGTTGTATAGCACACGGAAATCTTCAAAAAGACAAAATATTGCAAGTTTAATGAACTTCGTGACTTTTATGTAGTATATCACACGAAAAACTTCATAAATACCAATACTTTCTAGTTTAACGAACATCGTGACTTTTATATAGTATAGCACAAAAAAACTTCTAAAATACCAAACTTTGCAAGACTAACGTACTTCGTGACTTTTGTGTAGTATAGCACACTAAGATCTTCTAAAATACCACTATATGTAGTTTTAACAAACTTTGTGAATGTTATGTAGTATAGCACACGAAAATCTTCCAAAATACCAAAGTTTGTAAATTTATCGAACTTCATGACTTTCATGTAGTGTAACACACGAAAATCTTCAAGAAGAGCAAATTTCCCAAGTTTAATGAACTTCGTGACCTTTATGTTGTATAGCGCACGAGAATCTACCAAAATACTAATGCATGGCAGTTTAACGAACTTTGTGTATTTTATGTAGTATATCACACGAAAATAAAAAAATACCAAACTTTGCGATTATATGGAACTTTGTGACTTTGATGTAGTGTAGCACACAAAAATCTTCCAAAATACAAATGAATACAAGTTTAAAGAACTTCGTGTATTTATGTAGTATAGCTCACGAAAGTCTTCCAAAATACCAAAGCTTGCAAGTTTAACGAACTTCGTGACTTTTATTTAGTATAGCGCACGAAAATCATTGAAAAGACCAAATTTTGCCAGTTTAGCGATCTTCGTGAATTTTAAGTAGTATACCATAAGAAAATAATCCAAAATACCAATGTATGCAAGCTTACCTAACTTCGTGACTTTTATGTAGTATATAACACGGAAATCATCCAAAATTCCAAACTTTGCAAGTTTAAGGAACTTCGTGTCTTTTATGTAGTATAGCACACAAAAATCTTTAAAAAGACCAATTTTTGTAAGTTTAACAAACTTCATGACTTTGATGTAGTATATCACACGAAAAACTTCTAAAATACCAATGTAATCAAGTTTAACGAACTTCATGACTTTTATATAGTATATAGCACACGAAAATCTTCCAAAATACCAAACTTTGCAAGTTTAACCAACTTCTTGAATTTTATGCAGTATTAGCACATGAAAATCTTCCAAAATACCAATGTAATATAGCACATGAAAATCTTCCAAAATACCAAAGTTTGTAAGTTTAACGAACTTCGTGACTTTTATGTAGTATAGAACAAGAAAAATCCTCAAAAAGACCAAAATTTCCAAGTTTAACGAACGTCGTGACTTTTATGTAGTATAGCACACGAAAATATTCCAAAATACCAAATTGGTAAGTTTAACAAACTTGGTGACTTTTATGTAGTATAGCACACGTAATTCTTCAAAAAGACCAAATTTTTCCAGTTTAACGATCATCGTGACATTTATGTAGTATAGCACACGAAAATCTTCCAAAATACCAATGTATACAAGCTTAACTAACTTCGTGACTTCTATGTAGTATATCACACGATAATCAACCAAAATACAAAACTTTGCCAGTTTAAGGAGCTTCGTGAGTTTTAAGTTGTATAGCACACGGAAATCTTCAAAAAGACAAAATATTGCAAGTTTAATGAACTTCGTGACTTTTATGTAGTATATCACACGAAAAACTTCATAAATACCAATACTTTCTAGTTTAACGAACATCGTGACTTTTATATAGTATAGCACAAAAAAACTTCTAAAATACCAAACTTTGCAAGACTAACGTACTTCGTGACTTTTGTGTAGTATAGCACACTAAGATCTTCTAAAATACCACTATATGTAGTTTTAACAAACTTTGTGAATGTTATGTAGTATAGCACACGAAAATCTTCCAAAATACCAAAGTTTGTAAATTTATCGAACTTCATGACTTTCATGTAGTGTAACACACGAAAATCTTCAAGAAGAGCAAATTTCCCAAGTTTAATGAACTTCGTGACCTTTATGTTGTATAGCGCACGAGAATCTACCAAAATACTAATGCATGGCAGTTTAACGAACTTTGTGTATTTTATGTAGTATATCACACGAAAATAAAAAAATACCAAACTTTGCGATTATATGGAACTTTGTGACTTTGATGTAGTGTAGCACACAAAAATCTTCCAAAATACAAATGAATACAAGTTTAAAGAACTTCGTGTATTTATGTAGTATAGCTCACGAAAGTCTTCCAAAATACCAAAGCTTGCAAGTTTAACGAACTTCGTGACTTTTATTTAGTATAGCGCACGAAAATCATTGAAAAGACCAAATTTTGCCAGTTTAGCGATCTTCGTGAATTTTAAGTAGTATACCATAAGAAAATAATCCAAAATACCAATGTATGCAAGCTTACCTAACTTCGTGACTTTTATGTAGTATATAACACGGAAATCATCCAAAATTCCAAACTTTGCAAGTTTAAGGAACTTCGTGTCTTTTATGTAGTATAGCACACAAAAATCTTTAAAAAGACCAATTTTTGTAAGTTTAACAAACTTCATGACTTTGATGTAGTATATCACACGAAAAACTTCTAAAATACCAATGTAATCAAGTTTAACGAACTTCATGACTTTTATATAGTATATAGCACACGAAAATCTTCCAAAATACCAAACTTTGCAAGTTTAACCAACTTCTTGAATTTTATGCAGTATTAGCACATGAAAATCTTCCAAAATACCAATGTAATATAGCACATGAAAATCTTCCAAAATACCAAAGTTTGTAAGTTTAACGAACTTCGTGACTTTTATGTAGTATAGAACAAGAAAAATCCTCAAAAAGACCAAAATTTCCAAGTTTAACGAACGTCGTGACTTTTATGTAGTATAGCACACGAAAATATTCCAAAATACCAAATTGGTAAGTTTAACAAACTTCGTGACTTTTATGTAGTATAGCACACGTAATTCTTCAAAAAGACCAAATTTTTCCAGTTTAACGATCATCGTGACATTTATGTAGTATAGCACACGAAAATCTTCCAAAATACCAATGTATACAAGCTTAACTAACTTCGTGACTTCTATGTAGTATATCACACGATAATCAACCAAAATACAAAACTTTGCCAGTTTAAGGAGCTTCGTGAGTTTTAAGTTGTATAGCACACGGAAATCTTCAAAAAGACAAAATATTGCAAGTTTAATGAACTTCGTGACTTTTATGTAGTATATCACACGAAAAACTTCATAAATACCAATACTTTCTAGTTTAACGAACATCGTGACTTTTATATAGTATAGCACAAAAAAACTTCTAAAATACCAAACTTTGCAAGACTAACGTACTTCGTGACTTTTGTGTAGTATAGCACACTAAGATCTTCTAAAATACCACTATATGTAGTTTTAACAAACTTTGTGAATGTTATGTAGTATAGCACACGAAAATCTTCCAAAATACCAAAGTTTGTAAATTTATCGAACTTCATGACTTTCATGTAGTGTAACACACGAAAATCTTCAAGAAGAGCAAATTTCCCAAGTTTAATGAACTTCGTGACCTTTATGTTGTATAGCGCACGAGAATCTACCAAAATACTAATGCATGGCAGTTTAACGAACTTTGTGTATTTTATGTAGTATATCACACGAAAATAAAAAAATACCAAACTTTGCGATTATATGGAACTTTGTGACTTTGATGTAGTGTAGCACACAAAAATCTTCCAAAATACAAATGAATACAAGTTTAAAGAACTTCGTGTATTTATGTAGTATAGCTCACGAAAGTCTTCCAAAATACCAAAGCTTGCAAGTTTAACGAACTTCGTGACTTTTATTTAGTATAGCGCACGAAAATCATTGAAAAGACCAAATTTTGCCAGTTTAGCGATCTTCGTGAATTTTAAGTAGTATACCATAAGAAAATAATCCAAAATACCAATGTATGCAAGCTTACCTAACTTCGTGACTTTTATGTAGTATATAACACGGAAATCATCCAAAATTCCAAACTTTGCAAGTTTAAGGAACTTCGTGTCTTTTATGTAGTATAGCACACAAAAATCTTTAAAAAGACCAATTTTTGTAAGTTTAACAAACTTCATGACTTTGATGTAGTATATCACACGAAAAACTTCTAAAATACCAATGTAATCAAGTTTAACGAACTTCATGACTTTTATATAGTATATAGCACACGAAAATCTTCCAAAATACCAAACTTTGCAAGTTTAACCAACTTCTTGAATTTTATGCAGTATTAGCACATGAAAATCTTCCAAAATACCAATGTAATATAGCACATGAAAATCTTCCAAAATACCAAAGTTTGTAAGTTTAACGAACTTCGTGACTTTTATGTAGTATAGAACAAGAAAAATCCTCAAAAAGACCAAAATTTCCAAGTTTAACGAACGTCGTGACTTTTATGTAGTATAGCACACGAAAATATTCCAAAATACCAAATTGGTAAGTTTAACAAACTTGGTGACTTTTATGTAGTATAGCACACGTAATTCTTCAAAAAGACCAAATTTTTCCAGTTTAACGATCATCGTGACATTTATGTAGTATAGCACACGAAAATCTTCCAAAATACCAATGTATACAAGCTTAACTAACTTCGTGACTTCTATGTAGTATATCACACGATAATCAACCAAAATACAAAACTTTGCCAGTTTAAGGAGCTTCGTGAGTTTTAAGTTGTATAGCACACGGAAATCTTCAAAAAGACAAAATATTGCAAGTTTAATGAACTTCGTGACTTTTATGTAGTATATCACACGAAAAACTTCATAAATACCAATACTTTCTAGTTTAACGAACATCGTGACTTTTATATAGTATAGCACAAAAAAACTTCTAAAATACCAAACTTTGCAAGACTAACGTACTTCGTGACTTTTGTGTAGTATAGCACACTAAGATCTTCTAAAATACCACTATATGTAGTTTTAACAAACTTTGTGAATGTTATGTAGTATAGCACACGAAAATCTTCCAAAATACCAAAGTTTGTAAATTTATCGAACTTCATGACTTTCATGTAGTGTAACACACGAAAATCTTCAAGAAGAGCAAATTTCCCAAGTTTAATGAACTTCGTGACCTTTATGTTGTATAGCGCACGAGAATCTACCAAAATACTAATGCATGGCAGTTTAACGAACTTTGTGTATTTTATGTAGTATATCACACGAAAATAAAAAAATACCAAACTTTGCGATTATATGGAACTTTGTGACTTTGATGTAGTGTAGCACACAAAAATCTTCCAAAATACAAATGAATACAAGTTTAAAGAACTTCGTGTATTTATGTAGTATAGCTCACGAAAGTCTTCCAAAATACCAAAGCTTGCAAGTTTAACGAACTTCGTGACTTTTATTTAGTATAGCGCACGAAAATCATTGAAAAGACCAAATTTTGCCAGTTTAGCGATCTTCGTGAATTTTAAGTAGTATACCATAAGAAAATAATCCAAAATACCAATGTATGCAAGCTTACCTAACTTCGTGACTTTTATGTAGTATATAACACGGAAATCATCCAAAATTCCAAACTTTGCAAGTTTAAGGAACTTCGTGTCTTTTATGTAGTATAGCACACAAAAATCTTTAAAAAGACCAATTTTTGTAAGTTTAACAAACTTCATGACTTTGATGTAGTATATCACACGAAAAACTTCTAAAATACCAATGTAATCAAGTTTAACGAACTTCATGACTTTTATATAGTATATAGCACACGAAAATCTTCCAAAATACCAAACTTTGCAAGTTTAACCAACTTCTTGAATTTTATGCAGTATTAGCACATGAAAATCTTCCAAAATACCAATGTAATATAGCACATGAAAATCTTCCAAAATACCAAAGTTTGTAAGTTTAACGAACTTCGTGACTTTTATGTAGTATAGAACAAGAAAAATCCTCAAAAAGACCAAAATTTCCAAGTTTAACGAACGTCGTGACTTTTATGTAGTATAGCACACGAAAATATTCCAAAATACCAAATTGGTAAGTTTAACAAACTTGGTGACTTTTATGTAGTATAGCACACGTAATTCTTCAAAAAGACCAAATTTTTCCAGTTTAACGATCATCGTGACATTTATGTAGTATAGCACACGAAAATCTTCCAAAATACCAATGTATACAAGCTTAACTAACTTCGTGACTTCTATGTAGTATATCACACGATAATCAACCAAAATACAAAACTTTGCCAGTTTAAGGAGCTTCGTGAGTTTTAAGTTGTATAGCACACGGAAATCTTCAAAAAGACAAAATATTGCAAGTTTAATGAACTTCGTGACTTTTATGTAGTATATCACACGAAAAACTTCATAAATACCAATACTTTCTAGTTTAACGAACATCGTGACTTTTATATAGTATAGCACAAAAAAACTTCTAAAATACCAAACTTTGCAAGACTAACGTACTTCGTGACTTTTGTGTAGTATAGCACACTAAGATCTTCTAAAATACCACTATATGTAGTTTTAACAAACTTTGTGAATGTTATGTAGTATAGCACACGAAAATCTTCCAAAATACCAAAGTTTGTAAATTTATCGAACTTCATGACTTTCATGTAGTGTAACACACGAAAATCTTCAAGAAGAGCAAATTTCCCAAGTTTAATGAACTTCGTGACCTTTATGTTGTATAGCGCACGAGAATCTACCAAAATACTAATGCATGGCAGTTTAACGAACTTTGTGTATTTTATGTAGTATATCACACGAAAATCAAAAAATACCAAACTTTGCGATTATATGGAACTTTGTGACTTTGATGTAGTGTAGCACACAAAAATCTTCCAAAATACAAATGAATACAAGTTTAAAGAACTTCGTGTATTTATGTAGTATAGCTCACGAAAGTCTTCCAAAATACCAAAGCTTGCAAGTTTAACGAACTTCGTGACTTTTATTTAGTATAGCGCACGAAAATCATTGAAAAGACCAAATTTTGCCAGTTTAGCGATCTTCGTGAATTTTAAGTAGTATACCATAAGAAAATAATCCAAAATACCAATGTATGCAAGCTTACCTAACTTCGTGACTTTTATGTAGTATATAACACGGAAATCATCCAAAATTCCAAACTTTGCAAGTTTAAGGAACTTCGTGTCTTTTATGTAGTATAGCACACAAAAATCTTTAAAAAGACCAATTTTTGTAAGTTTAACAAACTTCATGACTTTGATGTAGTATATCACACGAAAAACTTCTAAAATACCAATGTAATCAAGTTTAACGAACTTCATGACTTTTATATAGTATATAGCACACGAAAATCTTCCAAAATACCAAACTTTGCAAGTTTAACCAACTTCTTGAATTTTATGCAGTATTAGCACATGAAAATCTTCCAAAATACCAATGTAATATAGCACATGAAAATCTTCCAAAATACCAAAGTTTGTAAGTTTAACGAACTTCGTGACTTTTATGTAGTATAGAACAAGAAAAATCCTCAAAAAGACCAAAATTTCCAAGTTTAACGAACGTCGTGACTTTTATGTAGTATAGCACACGAAAATATTCCAAAATACCAAATTGGTAAGTTTAACAAACTTGGTGACTTTTATGTAGTATAGCACACGTAATTCTTCAAAAAGACCAAATTTTTCCAGTTTAACGATCATCGTGACATTTATGTAGTATAGCACACGAAAATCTTCCAAAATACCAATGTATACAAGCTTAACTAACTTCGTGACTTCTATGTAGTATATCACACGATAATCAACCAAAATACAAAACTTTGCCAGTTTAAGGAGCTTCGTGAGTTTTAAGTTGTATAGCACACGGAAATCTTCAAAAAGACAAAATATTGCAAGTTTAATGAACTTCGTGACTTTTATGTAGTATATCACACGAAAAACTTCATAAATACCAATACTTTCTAGTTTAACGAACATCGTGACTTTTATATAGTATAGCACAAAAAAACTTCTAAAATACCAAACTTTGCAAGACTAACGTACTTCGTGACTTTTGTGTAGTATAGCACACTAAGATCTTCTAAAATACCACTATATGTAGTTTTAACAAACTTTGTGAATGTTATGTAGTATAGCACACGAAAATCTTCCAAAATACCAAAGTTTGTAAATTTATCGAACTTCATGACTTTCATGTAGTGTAACACACGAAAATCTTCAAGAAGAGCAAATTTCCCAAGTTTAATGAACTTCGTGACCTTTATGTTGTATAGCGCACGAGAATCTACCAAAATACTAATGCATGGCAGTTTAACGAACTTTGTGTATTTTATGTAGTATATCACACGAAAATCAAAAAATACCAAACTTTGCGATT